>NW_026912190.1:0-112000 GCF_963662255.1 Cinclus cinclus
TAGACTACAAAAATTCCATAAGGACGAGGATTTCTCCCAGACCAAAGCTGCCCCCTCCTCCAAACCTGGCTGCCATCGGAGGCCCAAACGCGCCCCACAAAATGACATCTGCATTGAGGGTTCTTGAGTTTGGCTTCTTGGGGAAAAGTGCCTCCTTTCGGAGTCAACTTGCCTAACTTGCCTGCGGCCCATGCGGGGTTTTTGCCTACAAAAATTCCATAAGGACGAGGATTTCTCCCAGACCAAAGCTGCCCCCTCCTCCAAACCTGGCTGCCATGGGAGGCCCAAACGCGCCCTAGAAAATGACACCTGCCAAGTGGGCTCTTGAGTTTGGCTTCTTGGGGAAAAGTGACTCCTTTCAAAACCAACTTGCCTGCGTCCCGTCCCGGGCTTTTGCTACAAAAATTCCATAAGGACGAGGATTCCTCCCAGACCAAAGCTGCCCCCTCCTCCAAACCTGGCTGACATCGGAGGCCCAAACGCGCCCTACAAAATGACATCTGCCAAGTGGGCTCTTGAGTTTGGCTTTCTGGGGAAAAGTGCCTCCTTTCGGAGTCAACTTGCCTGCGGCTCATGCAGGGGTTTTGCCTACAAAAATTCCATAAGGACGAGGATTTCTCCCAGACCAAAGCTGCCCCCTCCTCCAAACCTGGCTGCCATCGGAGGCCCAAACGCGCCCTACAAAATGACACCTGCCAAGTGGGCTCTTGAGTTTGGCTTCTTGGGGAAAATTGCCTCCTTTCGGAGTCAACTTGCCGGCGGCCCATGCAGGGCTTTTGCCTACAAAAATTCCATAAGGACGAGGATTCCTCCCAGACCAAAGCTGCCCCCTCCGCCAAACCTGGCTGCCATCGGAGGCCCAAACGCGCCCTACAAAATGACATCTGCCAAGCGGGCTCTTGAGTTTGGCTTCTTGGGGAAAAGTGCCTCCTTTCGGAGTCAACTTGCAGGGCTTTTGCCTCCAAAAATTCCATAAGGACGAGGATTTCTCCCAGACCAAAGCTGCCCCCTCCTCCAAACCTGGCTGCCATCGGAGGCCGAAACGTGCCCTACAAAATGACATCTGCCAAGTGGGCTCTTGAGTTTGGCTTCTTGGGTGGAAGTACCTCCTTTCAAAGCCAACTTGCCTGCGGCCCGTCCTGGGCTTTTGCCTACAAAAATTCCATAAGGACGAGGATTTCTCCCAGACCAAAGCTGCCCCCTCCTCCAAACCTGGCTGCCATCGGAGGCCCAAACGCGCCCCACCAAATGACACCTGCATTGAGGGTTCTTGAGTTTGGCTTCCTGGGGAAAAGTGCCTCCTTTCGGAGTCAACTTGCCTGCGGCCCATGCAGGGCTTTTGCCTACAAAAATTCCATAAGGACGAGGATTTCTCCCAGACCAAAGCTGCCCCCTCCTCCAAACCTGGCTGCCATCGGAGGCCCAAACGTGCCCTACAAAATGACACCTGCCAAGTGGGCTCTTGAGTTTGGCTTCTTGGGTGGAAGTGCCTCCTTTCAAAGCCAACTTGCCTGCGGCCCGTCCTGGGCTTTTGCCTCCAAAAATTCCATAAGGACGAGGATTTCTCCCAGACCAAAGCTGCCCCCTCCTCCAAACCTGGCTGCCATCGGAGGCCCAAACGCGCCCTACAAAATGACATCTGCCAAGTGGGCTCTTGAGTTTGGCTTCTTGCGGAAAAGTGCCTCCTTTCAAAGCCAACTTGCCTAACTAGCCTGCGGCCCGTGCTGGGCTTTAGACTACAAAAATTCCAAAAGGACGAGGATTTCTCCCAGACCAAAGCTGCCCCCTCCTCCAAACCTGGCTGCCATCAGAGGACCAAACGCGCCCCACAAAATGACATCTGCATTGAGGGTTCTTGAGTTTGGCTTCTTGGGGAAAAGTGCCTCCTTTCGGAGTCAACTTGCCTAACTTGCCTGCGGCCCATGCGGGGTTTTTGCCTACAAAAATTCCATAAGGACGAGGATTTCTCCCAGACCAAAGCTGCCCCCTCCTCCAAACCTGGCTGACATCGGAGGCCCAAACGCGCCCTACAAAATGACACCTGCCAAGTGGGCTCTTGAGTTTGGCTTCTTGGGGAAAAGTGACTCCTTTCAAAACCAACTTGCCTGCGTCCCGTCCTGGGCTTTTGCTACAAAAATTCCATAAGGACGAGGATTCCTCCCAGACCAAAGCTGCCCCCTCCTCCAAACCTGGCTGCCATCGGAGGCCCAAACGCGCCCTACAAAATGACATCTGCCAAGTGGGCTCTTGAGTTTGGCTTTCTGGGGAAAAGTGCCTCCTTTCGGAGTCAACTTGCCTGCGGCTCATGCAGGGGTTTTGCCTACAAAAATTCCATAAGGACGAGGATTTCTCCCAGACCAAAGCTGCCCCCTCCTCCAAACCTGGCTGCCATCGGAGGCCCAAACGCGCCCTACAAAATGACACCTGCCAAGTGGGCTCTTGAGTTTGGCTTCTTGGGGAAAATTGCCTCCTTTCGGAGTCAACTTGCCGGCGGCCCATGCAGGGCTTTTGCCTCCAAAAATTCCATAAGGACGAGGATTTCTCCCAGACCAAAGCTGCCCCCTCCTCCAAACCTGGCTGCCATCGGAGGCCCAAACGCGCCCTAGAAAATGACACCTGCCAAGTGGGCTCTTGAGTTTGGCTTCTTGGGGAAAAGTGCCTCCTTTCGGAGCCAACTTGCCTAACTTGCCTGCGGCCCGTCCTGGGCTTTTGCCTCCAAAAATTCCATAAGGACGAGGATTTCTCCCAGACCAAAGCTGCCCCCTCCTCCAAACCTGGCTACCATCGGAGGCCCAAACGCGCCCTACAAAATGACATCTGCCAAGTGGGCTCTTGAGTTTGGCTTTCTGGGGAAAAGTGCCTCCTTTCGGAGCCAACTTGCCTAACTTGCCTGCGGCCCGTCCTGGGCTTTTGCCTCCAAAAATTCCAGAAGGGCGAGGATTTCTCCCAGACCAAAGCTGCCCCCTCCTCCAAACCTGGCTGCCATCGGAGGCCCAAACGCGCCCCACAAAATGACACCTGCATTGAGGGTTCTTGAGTTTGGCTTCCTGGGGAAAAGTGCCTCCTTTCGGAGTCAACTTGCCTGCGGCCCATGCAGGGCTTTTGCCTCCAAAAATTCCATAAGGACGAGGATTTCTCCCAGACCAAAGCTGCCCCCTCCTCCAAACCTGGCTGCCATTGGAGGCCCAAACGTGCCCTACAAAATAACACCTGCCAAGTGGGCTCTTGAGTTTGGCTTCTTGGGTGGAAGTGCCTCCTTTCAAAGCCAACTTGCCTGCGGCCCGTCCTGGGCTTTTGCCTACAAAAATTCCATAAGGACGAGGATTTCTCCCAGACCAAAGCTGCCCCCTCCTCCAAACCTGGCTGCCATCGGAGGCCCAAACGCGCCCTACAAAATGACATCTGCCAAGTGGGCTCTTGAGTTTGGCTTCTTGCGGAAAAGTGCCTCCTTTCAAAGCCAACTTGCCTAACTAGCCTGCGGCCCGTGCTGGGCTTTGGACTACAAAAATTCCATAAGGACGAGGATTTCTCCCAGAAGAAAGCTGCCCCCTCCTCCAAACCTGGCTGCCATCAGAGGCCCAAACGCGCCCCACAAAATGACATCTGCATTGAGGGTTCTTGAGTTTGGCTTCTTGGGGAAAAGTGCCTCCATTCGGAGTCAACTTGCCTAACTTGCCTGCGGCCCATGCGGGGTTTTTGCCTACAAAAATTCCATAAGGACGAGGATTTCTCCCAGACCAAAGCTGCCCCCTCCTCCAAACCTGGCTGCCATCGGAGGCCCAAACGCGCCCTACAAAATGACACCTGCCAAGTGGGCTCTTGAGTTTGGCTTCTTGGGGAAAATTGCCTCCTTTCGGAGTCAACTTGCCGGCGGCCCATGCAGGGCTTTTGCCTACAAAAATTCCATAAGGACGAGGATTTCTCCCAGAACAAAGCTGCCCCCTCCTCCAAACCTGGCTGCCATCGGAGGCCCAAACGCGCCCTACAAAATGACATCTGCCAAGCGGGCTCTTGAGTTTGGCTTCTTGGGGAAAAGTGCCTCCTTTCGGAGTCAACTTGCCGGCGGCCCATGCAGGGCTTTTGCCTCCAAAAATTCCATAAGGACGAGGATTTCTCCCAGACCAAAGCTGCCCCCTCCTCCAAACCTGGCTGCCATCGGAGGCCCAAACGTGCCCTACAAAATGACATCTGCCAAGTGGGCTCTTGAGTTTGGCTTCTTGGGGAAAAGTGACTCCTTTCAAAACCAACTTGCCTGCGTCCCGTCCTGGGCTTTTGCTACAAAAATTCCATAAGGACGAGGATTCCTCCCAGACCAAAGCTGCCCCCTCCTCCAAACCTGGCTGCCATCGGAGGCCCAAACGCGCCCTACAAAATGACATCTGCCAAGTGGGCTCTTGAGTTTGGCTTTCTGGGGAAAAGTGCCTCCTTTCGGAGTCAACTTGCCTGCGGCTCATGCAGGGGTTTTGCCTACAAAAATTCCATAAGGACGAGGATTTCTCCCAGACCAAAGCTGCCCCCTCCTCCAAACCTGCCTGCCATCGGAGGCCCAAACGCGCCCTACAAAATGACACCTGCCAAGTGGGCTCTTGAGTTTGGCTTCTTGGGGAAAATTGCCTCCTTTCGGAGTCAACTTGCCGGCGGCCCATGCAGGGCTTTTGCCTCCAAAAATTCCATAAGGACGAGGATTTCTCCCAGACCAAAGCTGCCCCCTCCTCCAAACCTGGCTGCCATCGGAGGCCCAAACGCGCCCTACAAAATGACACCTGCCAAGTGGGCTCTTGAGTTTGGCTTCTTGGGGAAAAGTGCCTCCTTTCGGAGCCAACTTGCCTAACTTGCCTGCGGCCCGTCCTGGGCTTTTGCCTCCAAAAATTCCATAAGGACGAGGATTTCTCCCAGACCAAAGCTGCCCCCTCCTCCAAACCTGGCTGCCATCAGAGGCCCAAATGCGCCCCACCAAATGACATCTGCCAAGTGGGCTCTTGAGTTTGGCTTTCTGGGGAAAAGTGCCTCCTTTCGGAGCCAACTTGCCTAACTTGCCTGCGGCCCGTCCTGGGCTTTTGCCTCCAAAAATTCCAGAAGGGCGAGGATTTCTCCCAGACCAAAGCTGCCCCCTCCTCCAAACCTGGCTGCCATCGGAGGCCCAAACGCGCCCCACAAAATGACACCTGCATTGAGGGTTCTTGAGTTTGGCTTCCTGGGGAAAAGTGCCTCCTTTCGGAGTCAACTTGCCTGCGGCCCATGCAGGGCTTTTGCCTCCAAAAATTCCATAAGGACGAGGATTTCTCCCAGACCAAAGCTGCCCCCTCCTCCAAACCTGGCTGCCATTGGAGGCCCAAACGTGCCCTACAAAATAACACCTGCCAAGTGGGCTCTTGAGTTTGGCTTCTTGGGTGGAAGTGCCTCCTTTCAAAGCCAACTTGCCTGCGGCCCGTCCTGGGCTTTTGCCTACAAAAATTCCATAAGGACGAGGATTTCTCCCAGACCAAAGCTGCCCCCTCCTCCAAACCTGGCTGCCATCGGAGGCCCAAACGCGCCCTACAAAATGACATCTGCCAAGTGGGCTCTTGAGTTTGGCTTCTTGCGGAAAAGTGCCTCCTTTCGGAGCCAACTTGCCTAACTAGCCTGCGGCCCGTGCTGGGCTTTGGACTACAAAAATTCCATAAGGACGAGGATTTCTCCCAGAAGAAAGCTGCCCCCTCCTCCAAACCTGGCTGCCATCAGAGGCCCAAACGCGCCCCACAAAATGACATCTGCATTGAGGGTTCTTGAGTTTGGCTTCTTGGGGAAAAGTGCCTCCATTCGGAGTCAACTTGCCTAACTTGCCTGCGGCCCATGCGGGGTTTTTGCCTACAAAAATTCCATAAGGACGAGGATTTCTCCCAGACCAAAGCTGCCCCCTCCTCCAAACCTGGCTGCCATCGGAGGCCCAAACGCGCCCTACAAAATGACACCTGCCAAGTGGGCTCTTGAGTTTGGCTTCTTGGGGAAAATTGCCTCCTTTCGGAGTCAACTTGCCGGCGGCCCATGCAGGGCTTTTGCCTACAAAAATTCCATAAGGACGAGGATTTCTCCCAGAACAAAGCTGCCCCCTCCTCCAAACCTGGCTGCCATCGGAGGCCCAAACGTGCCCTACAAAATGACATCTGCCAAGTGGGCTCTTGAGTTTGGCTTCTTGGGTGGAAGTACCTCCTTTCAAAGCCAACTTGCCTGCGGCCCGTCCTGGGCTTTTGCCTACAAAAATTCCATAAGGACGAGGATTTCTCCCAGACCAAAGCTGCCCCCTCCTCCAAACCTGGCTGCCATCGGAGGCCCAAACGCGCCCCACCAAATGACACCTGCATTGAGGGTTCTTGAGTTTGGCTTCCTGGGGAAAAGTGCCTCCTTTCGGAGTCAACTTGCCTGCGGCCCGTCCTGGGCTTTTGCCTACAAAAATTCCAGAAGGACGAGGATTTCTCCCAGACCAAAGCTGCCCCCTCCTGCAAACCTGGCTGCCATCGGAGGCCCAAACGTGCCCTACAAAATGACACCTGCCAAGTGGGCTCTTGAGTTTGGCTTCTTGGGTGGAAGTGCCTCCTTTCAAAGCCAACTTGCCTGCGGCCCGTCCTGGGCTTTTGCCTACAAAAATTCCATAAGGACGAGGATTTCTCCCAGACCAAAGCTGCCCCCTCCTCCAAACCTGGCTGCCATCGGAGGCCCAAACGCGCCCTACAAAATGACATCTGCCAAGTGGGCTCTTGAGTTTGGCTTCTTGGGGAAAAGTGCCTCCTTTCAAAGCCAACTTGCCTAACTAGCCTGCGGCCCGTGCTGTGCTTTAGACTACAAAAATTCCATAAGGACGAGGATTTCTCCCAGACCAAAGCTGCCCCCTCCTCCAAACCTGGCTGCCATCGGAGGCCCAAACGCGCCCCACAAAATGACATCTGCATTGAGGGTTCTTGAGTTTGGCTTCTTGGGGAAAAGTGCCTCCTTTCGGAGTCAACTTGCCTAACTTGCCTGCGGCCCATGTGGGGTTTTTGCCTACAAAAATTCCATAAGGACGAGGATTTCTCCCAGACCAAAGCTGCCCCCTCCTCCAAACCTGGCTGACATCGGAGGCCCAAACGCGCCCTACAAAATGACACCTGCCAAGTGGGCTCTTGAGTTTGGCTTCTTGGGGAAAAGTGACTCCTTTCAAAACCAACTTGCCTGCGTCCCGTCCCGGGCTTTTGCTACAAAAATTCCATAAGGACGAGGATTCCTCCCAGACCAAAGCTGCCCCCTCCTCCAAACCTGGCTGCCATCGGAGGCCCAAACGCGCCCTACAAAATGACATCTGCCAAGTGGGCTCTTGAGTTTGGCTTTCTGGGGAAAAGTGCCTCCTTTCGGAGTCAACTTGCCTGCGGCTCATGCAGGGGTTTTGCCTACAAAAATTCCATAAGGACGAGGATTTCTCCCAGACCAAAGCTGCCCCCTCCTCCAAACCTGGCTGCCATCGGAGGCCCAAACGCGCCCTACAAAATGACACCTGCCAAGTGGGCTCTTGAGTTTGGCTTCTTGGGGAAAATTGCCTCCTTTCGGAGTCAACTTGCCGGCGGCCCATGCAGGGCTTTTGCCTACAAAAATTCCATATGGACGAGGATTTCTCCCAGAACAAAGCTGCCCCCTCCTCCAAACCTGGCTGCCATCGGAGGCCCAAACGCGCCCTACAAAATGACATCTGCCAAGTGGGTTCTTGAGTTTGGCTTCTTGGGGAAAAGTGCCTCCTTTCGGAGCCAACTTGCCTAACTTGCCTGCGGCCCGTCCTGGGCTTTTGAGTACAAAAATTCCAGAAGGACGAGGATTTCTCCCAGACCAAAGCTGCCCCCTCCTCCAAACCTGGCTGCCATCGAAGGCCCAAACGCGCCCTACAAAATGACACCTGCCAAGTGGGCTCTTGAGTTTGGCTTCTTGGGGAAAAGTGACTCCTTTCAAAGCCAACTTGCCTAACTTGCCTGCGGCCCGTCCTGGGCTTTTGCCTACAAAAATTCCAGAAGGACAAGGATTTCTCCCAGACCAAAGCTGCTCCCTCCTCCAAACCTGGCTGCCATCGGAGGCCCAAACGCGCCCTACAAAATGACATCTGCCAAGTGGGCTCTTGAGTTTGGCTTCTTGGGGAAAAGTGACTCCTTTCAAAACCAACTTGCCTGCGTCCCGTCCCGGACGTTTGCTACAAAAATTCCATAAGGACGAGGATTCCTCCCAGACCAAAGCTGCCCCCTCCGCCAAACCTGGCTGCCATCGGAGGCCCAAACGCGCCCTACAAAATGACATCTGCCAAGCGGGCTCTTGAGTTTGGCTTCTTGGGGAAAAGTGCCTCCTTTCGGAGTCAACTTGCCGGCGGCCCATGCAGGGCTTTTGCCTCCAAAAATTCCATAAGGACGAGGATTTCTCCCAGACCAAAGCTGCCCCCTCCTCCAAACCTGGCTGCCATCGGAGGCCCAAACGCGCCCTACAAAATGACACCTGCCAAGTGGGCTCTTGAGTTTGGCTTCTTGGGGAAAAGTGCTTCCTTTCGGAGCCAAATTGCCTAACTAGCCTGCGGCCCGTGCTGGGCTTTTGCCTACAAAAATTCCATAAGGACGAGGATTTCTCCCAGACCAAAGCTGCCCCCTCCTCCAAACCTGGCTGCCATCAGAGGCCCAAACGCGCCCTACAAAATGACATCTGCCAAGTGGGCTCTTGAGTTTGGCTTCTTGGGGAAAAGTGCCTCCTTTCGGAGCCAAATTGCCTAACTTGCCTGCGGCCCGTCCTGGGCTTTTGCCTCCAAAAATTCCAGAAGGACGAGGATTTCTCCCAGACCAAAGCTGCCCCCTCCTCCAAACCTGGCTGCCATCGGAGGCCCAAACGCGCCCCACAAAATGACATCTGCATTGAGGGTTCTTGAGTTTGGCTTCTTGGGGAAAAGTGCCTCCTTTCGGAGCCAACTTGCCTGCGGCCCATGCAGGGCTTTTGACTACAAAAATTCCATAAGGACGAGGATTTCTCCCAGACCAAAGCTGCCCCCTCCTCCAAACCTGGCTGCCATCGGAGGCCCAAACGTGCCCTACAAAATGACACCTGCCAAGTGGGCTCTTGAGTTTGGCTTCTTGGGTGGAAGTGCCTCCTTTCAAAGCCAACTTGCCTGCGGCCCGTCCTGGGCTTTTGCTACAAAAATTCCATAAGGACGAGGATTTCTCCCAGACCAAAGCTGCCCCCTCCTCCAAACCTGGCTGCCATCGGAGGCCCAAACGCGCCCTACAAAATGACATTTGCCAAGTGGGCTCTTGAGTTTGGCTTCTTGCGGAAAAGTGCCTCCTTTCAAAGCCAACTTGCCTAACTAGCCTGCGGCCCGTGCTGGGCTTTTGACTACAAAAATTCCATAAGGACGAGGATTTCTCCCAGACCAAAGCTGCCCCCTCCTCCAAACCTGGCTGCCATCGGAGGCCCAAACGCGCCCTACAAAATGACACCTGCCAAGTGGGCTCTTGAGTTTGGCTTCTTGGGGAAAAGTGACTCCTTTCAAAACCAACTTGCCTGCGTCCCGTCCCGGGCTTTTGCTACAAAAATTCCATAAGGACGAGGATTCCTCCCAGACCAAAGCTGCCCCCTCCTCCAAACCTGGCTGCCATCGGAGGCCCAAACGCGCCCTACAAAATGACATCTGCCAAGTGGGCTCTTGAGTTTGGCTTTCTGGGGAAATGTGCCTCCTTTCGGAGTCAACTTGCCTGCGGCCCATGCAGGGCTTTTGCCTCCAAAAATTCCAGAAGGACGAGGATTTCTCCCAGACCAAAGCTGCCCCCTCCTCCAAACCTGGCTGCCATCGGAGGCCCAAACGCGCCCCACAAAATGACATCTGCATTGAGGGTTCTTGAGTTTGGCTTCTTGGGGAAAAGTGCCTCCTTTCGGAGCCAACTTGCCTGCGGCCCATGCAGGGCTTTTGACTACAAAAATTCCATAAGGACGAGGATTTCTCCCAGACCAAAGCTGCCCCCTCCTCCAAACCTGGCTGCCATCGGAGGCCCAAACGTGCCCTACAAAATGACACCTGCCAAGTGGGCTCTTGAGTTTGGCTTCTTGGGTGGAAGTGCCTCCTTTCAAAGCCAACTTGCCTGCGGCCCGTCCTGGGCTTTTGCTACAAAAATTCCATAAGGACGAGGATTTCTCCCAGACCAAAGCTGCCCCCTCCTCCAAACCTGGCTGCCATCGGAGGCCCAAACGCGCCCTACAAAATGACATTTGCCAAGTGGGCTCTTGAGTTTGGCTTCTTGCGGAAAAGTGCCTCCTTTCAAAGCCAACTTGCCTAACTAGCCTGCGGCCCGTGCTGGGCTTTTGACTACAAAAATTCCATAAGGACGAGGATTTCTCCCAGACCAAAGCTGCCCCCTCCTCCAAACCTGGCTGCCATCGGAGGCCCAAACGCGCCCTACAAAATGACACCTGCCAAGTGGGCTCTTGAGTTTGGCTTCTTGGGGAAAAGTGACTCCTTTCAAAACCAACTTGCCTGCGTCCCGTCCCGGGCTTTTGCTACAAAAATTCCATAAGGACGAGGATTCCTCCCAGACCAAAGCTGCCCCCTCCTCCAAACCTGGCTGCCATCGGAGGCCCAAACGCGCCCTACAAAATGACATCTGCCAAGTGGGCTCTTGAGTTTGGCTTTCTGGGGAAATGTGCCTCCTTTCGGAGTCAACTTGCCTGCGGCCCATGCAGGGCTTTTGCCTCCAAAAATTCCAGAAGGACGAGGATTTCTCCCAGACCAAAGCTGCCCCCTCCTCCAAACCTGGCTGCCATCGGAGGCCCAAACGCGCCCCACAAAATGACACCTGCATTGAGGGTTCTTGAGTTTGGCTTCCTGGGGAAAAGTGCCTCCTTTCGGAGTCAACTTGCCTGCGGCCCATGCAGGGCTTTTGCCTCCAAAAATTCCAGAAGGACGAGGATTTCTCCCAGACCAAAGCTGCCCCCTCCTCCAAACCTGGCTGCCATCAGAGGCCCAAACGTGCCCTACAAAATGACACCTGCCAAGTGGGCTCTTGAGTTTGGCTTCTTGGGTGGAAGTGCCTCCTTTCAAAGCCAACTTGCCTGCGGCCCGTCCTGGGCTTTTGCCTCCAAAAATTCCATAAGGACGAGGATTTCTCCCAGACCAAAGCTGCCCCCTCCTCCAAACCTGGCTGCCATCGGAGGCCCAAACGCGCCCCACAAAATGACATCTGCATTGAGGGTTCTTGAGTTTGGCTTCTTGGGGAAAAGTGCCTCCTTTCAAAGCCAACTTGCCTAACTTGCCTGCGGCCCATGCGGGGTTTTTGCCTACAAAAATTCCATAAGGACGAGGATTCCTCCCAGACCAAAGCTGCCCCCTCCTCCAAACCTGGCTGACATCGGAGGCCCAAACGCGCCCTAGAAAATGACACCTGCCAAGTGGGCTCTTGAGTTTGGCTTCTTGGGGAAAGTGACTCCTTTCAAAACCAACTTGCCTGCGTCCCGACCCGGGCTTTTGCTACAAAAATTCCATAAGGACGAGGATTCCTCCCAGACCAAAGCTGCCCCCTCCTCCAAACCTGGCTGCCATCGGAGGCCCAAACGCGCCCTACAAAATGACATTTGCCAAGTGGGCTCTTGAGTTTGGCTTCTTGCGGAAAAGTGCCTCCTTTCAAAGCCAACTTGCCTAACTAGCCTGTGGCCCGTGCTGGGCTTTTGACTACAAAAATTCCATAAGGACGAGGATTTCTCCCAGACCAAAGCTGCCCCCTCCTCCAAACCTGGCTGCCATCGGAGGCCCAAACGCGCCCCACAAAATGACATCTGCATTGAGGGTTCTTGAGTTTGGCTTCTTGGGGAAAAGTGCCTCCTTTCGGAGCCAACTTGCCTAACTTGCCTGCGGCCCGTCCTGGGCTTTTGCCTCCAAAAATTCCAGAAGGACGAGGATTTCTCCCAGGCCAAAGCTGCCCCCTCCTCCAAACCTGGCTGCCATCGGAGGCCCAAACGCGCCCTACAAAATGACACCTGCCAAGTGGGCTCTTGAGTTTGGCTTCTTGGGGAAAAGTGACTCCTTTCAAAACCAACTTGCCTGTGTCCCGTCCCGGGCTTTTGCTACAAAAATTCCATAAGGACGAGGATTTCTCCCAGACCAAAGCTGCCCCCTCCTCCAAACCTGGCTGCCATCGGAGGCCCAAACGCGCCCTACAAAATGACATCTGCATTGTGGGTTCTTGAGTTTGGCTTCTTGGGGAAAAGTGCCTCCTTTCAAAGCAACTTGCCTAACTTGCCTGCGGCCCATGCGGGGTTTTTGCCTACAAAAATTCCATAAGGACGAGGATTTCTCCCAGACCAAAGCTGCCCCCTCCTCCAAACCTGGCTGCCATCGGAGGCCCAAACGCGCCCTACAAAATGACACCTGCCAAGTGGGCTCTTGAGTTTGGCTTCTGGGGGAAAAGTGACTCCTTTCAAAACCAACTTGCCTGCGTCCCGTCCCGGGCTTTTGCTACAAAAATTCCATAAGGACGAGGATTCCTCCCAGACCAAAGCTGCCCCCTCCTCCAAACCTGGCTGCCATCGGAGGCCCAAACGCGCCCCACAAAATGACACCTGCATTGAGGGTTCTTGAGTTTGGCTTCCTGGGGAAAAGTGCCTCCTTTCGGAGTCAACTTGCCTGCGGCCCATGCAGGGCTTTTGCCTACAAAAATTCCAGAAGGACGAGGATTTCTCCCAGACCAAAGCTGCCCCCTCCTCCAAACCTGGCTGCCATCGGAGGCCCAAACGCGCCCCACAAAATGACACCTGCCAAGTGGGCTCTTGAGTTTGGCTTCTTGGGTGGAAGTGCCTCCTTTCAAAGCCAACTTGCCTGCGGCCCGTCCTGGGCTTTTGCCTCCAAAAATTCCATAAGGACGAGGATTTCTCCCAGACCAAAGCTGCCCCCTCCTCCAAACCTGGCTGCCATCGGAGGCCCAAACGCGCCCTACAAAATGACATCTGCCAAGTGGGCTCTTGAGTTTGGCTTCTTGCGGAAAAGTGCCTCCTTTCAAAGCCAACTTGCCTAACTAGCCTGCGGCCCGTGCTGGGCTTTAGACTACAAAAATTCCATAAGGACGAGGATTTCTCCCAGACCAAAGCTGCCCCCTCCTCCAAACCTGGCTGCCATCGGAGGCCCAAACGCGCCCCACAAAATGACATCTGCATTGAGGGTTCTTGAGTTTGGCTTCTTGGGGAAAAGTGCCTCCTTTCGGAGTCAACTTGCCTAACTTGCCTGCGGCCCATGTGGGGTTTTTGCCTACAAAAATTCCATAAGGACGAGGATTTCTCCCAGACCAAAGCTGCCCCCTCCTCCAAACCTGGCTGCCATGGGAGGCCCAAACGCGCCCTACAAAATGACACCTGCCAAGTCGGCTCTTGAGTTTGGCTTCTTGGGGAAAAGTGACTCCTTTCAAAACCAACTTGCCTGCGTCCCGTCCCGGGCTTTTGCTACAAAAATTCCATAAGGACGAGGATTCCTCCCAGACCAAAGCTGCCCCCTCCTCCAAACCTGGCTGCCATCGGAGGCCCAAACGCGCCCTACAAAATGACACCTGCCAAGTGGGCTCTTGAGTTTGGCTTCTTGGGGAAAATTGCCTCCTTTCGGAGTCAACTTGCCGGCGGCCCATGCAGGGCTTTTGCCTACAAAAATTCCATAAGGACGAGGATTCCTCCCAGACCAAAGCTGACCCCTCCGCCAAACCTGGCTGCCATCGGAGGCCCAAACGCGCCCTACAAAATGACATCTGCCAAGCGGGCTCTTGAGTTTGGCTTCTTGGGGAAAAGTGCCTCCTTTCGGAGCCAACTTGCCTAACTAGCCTGCGGCCCGTGCTGGGCTTTTGCCTACAAAAATTCCATAAGGACGAGGATTTCTCCCAGACCAAAGCTGCCCCCTCCTCCAAACCTGGCTGCCATCAGAGGCCCAAACGCGCCCTACAAAATGACATCTGCCAAGTGGGCTCTTGAGTTTGGCTTCTTGGGGAAAAGTGCCTCCTTTCGGAGCCAAATTGCCTGCGGCCCATGCAGGGCTTTTGCCTCCAAAAATTCCATAAGGACGAGGATTTCTCCCAGACCAAAGCTGCCCCCTCCTCCAAACCTGGCTGCCATTGGAGGCCCAAACGTGCCCTACAAAATGACACCTGCCAAGTGGGCTCTTGAGTTTGTCTTCTTGGGTGGAAGTGCCTCCTTTCAAAGCCAACTTGCCTGCGTCCCGTCCTGGGCTTTTGCCTACAAAAATTCCATAAGGACGAGGATTTCTCCCAGACCAAAGCTGCCCCCTCCTCCAAACCTGGCTGCCATCGGAGGCCCAAACGCGCCCTACAAAATGACATCTGCCAAGTGGGCTCCTGAGTTTGGCTTCTTGCGGAAAAGTGCCTCCTTACAAAGCCAACTTGCCTGCAGCCCGTGCTGGGCTTTAGACTACAAAAATTCCATAAGGACGAGGATTTCTCCCAGACCAAAGCTGCCCACTCCTCCAAACCTGGCTGCCATCGGAGGCCCAAACGCGCCCCACAAAATGACATCTGCATTGAGGCTTCTTGAGTTTGGCTTCTTGGGGGAAAGTGCCTCCTTTCAAAGCAACTTGCCTAACTTGCCTGCGGCCCATGCGGGGTTTTTGCCTACAAAAATTCCATAAGGACGAGGATTTCTCCCAGACCAAAGCTGCCCCCTCCTCCAAACCTGGCTGCCATCGGAGGCCGAAACGTGCCCTACAAAATGACATCTGCCAAGTGGGCTCTTGAGTTTGGCTTCTTGTGTGGAAGTACCTCCTTTCGAAGCCAACTTGCCTGCGGCCCGTCCTGGGCTTTTGCCTCCAAAAATTCCATAAGGACGAGGATTTCTCCCAGACCAAAGCTGCCCCCTCCTCCAAACCTGGCTGCCATCGGAGGCCCAAACGCGCCCCACAAAATGACACCTGCATTGAGGGTTCTTGAGTTTGGCTTCCTGGGGAAAAGTGCCTCCTTTCGGAGTCAACTTGCCTGCGGCCCATGCAGGGCTTTTGCCTACAAAAATTCCATAAGGACGAGGATTTCTCCCAGACCAAAGCTGCCCCCTCCTCCAAACCTGGCTGCCATCGGAGGCCCAAACGTGCCCTACAAAATGACACCTGCCAAGTGGGCTCTTGAGTTTGGCTTCTTGGGTGGAAGTGCCTCCTTTCAAAGCCAACTTGCCTGCGGCCCGTCCTGGGCTTTTGCCTACAAAAATTCCATAAGGACGAGGATTTCTCCCAGACCAAAGCTGCCCCCTCCTCCAAACCTGGCTGCCATCGGAGGCCCAAACGCGCCCTACAAAATGACATCTGCCAAGTGGGCTCTTGAGTTTGGCTTCTTGCGGAAAAGTGCCTCCTTTCAAAGCCAACTTGCCTAACTAGCCTGCGGCCCGTGCTGGGCTTTAGACTACAAAAATTCCATAAGGACGAGGATTTCTCCCAGACCAAAGCTGCCCCCTCCTCCAAACCTGGCTGCCATCGGAGGCCCAAACGCGCCCCACAAAATGACATCTGCATTGAGGGTTCTTGAGTTTGGCTTCTTGGGGAAAAGTGCCTCCTTTCGGAGTCAACTTGCCTAACTTGCCTGCGGCCCATGTGGGGTTTTTGCCTACAAAAATTCCATAAGGACGAGGATTTCTCCCAGACCAAAGCTGCCCCCTCCTCCAAACCTGGCTGACATCGGAGGCCCAAACGCGCCCTACAAAATGACACCTGCCAAGTCGGCTCTTGAGTTTGGCTTCTTGGGGAAAAGTGACTCCTTTCGGAGCCAACTTGCCTGCGGCCCGTCCTGGGCTTTTGCTACAAAAATTCCATAAGGACGAGGATTCCTCCCAGACCAAAGCTGCCCCCTCCTCCAAACCTGGCTGCCATCGGAGGCCCAAACGCGCCCTACAAAATGACATCTGCCAAGTGGGCTCTTGAGTTTGGCTTTCTGGGGAAAAGTGCCTCCTTTCGGAGTCAACTTGCCTGCGGCTCATGCAGGGGTTTTGCCTACAAAAATTCCATAAGGACGAGGATTTCTCCCAGACCAAAGCTGCCCCCTCCTCCAAACCTGGCTGCCATCGGAGGCCCAAACGCGCCCTACAAAATGACACCTGCCAAGTGGGCTCTTGAGTTTGGCTTCTTGGGGAAAATTGCCTCCTTTCGGAGTCAACTTGCCGGCGGCCGATGCAGGGCTTTTGCCTACAAAAATTCCATAAGGACAAGGATTTCTCCCAGAACAAAGCTGCCCCCTCCTCCAAACCTGGCTGCCATCGGAGGCCCAAACGCGCCCTACAAAATGACATCTGCATTGTGGGTTCTTGAGTTTGGCTTCTTGGGGAAAAGTGCCTCCTTTCGGAGCCAACTTGCCTAACTTGCCTGCGGCCCGTGCAGGGCTTTTGCCTACAAAAATTCCAGAAGGACGAGGATTTCTCCCAGACCAAAGCTGCCCCCTCCTCCAAACCTGGCTGCCATCGGAGGCCCAAACGCGCCCTACAAAATGACACCTGCCAAGTGGGCTCTTGAGTTTGGCTTCTTGGGGAAAAGTGCCTCCTTTCAAAGCCAACTTGCCTAACTAGCCTGCGGCCCGTCCTGGGCTTTTGCCTACAAAAATTCCAGAAGGACAAGGATTTCTCCCAGACCAAAGCTGCTCCCTCCTCCAAACCTGGCTGCCATCGGAGGCCCAAACGCGCCCTACAAAATGACATCTGCCAAGTGGGCTCTTGAGTTTGGCTTCTTGGGGAAAAGTGACTCCTTTCAAAACCAACTTGCCTGCGTCCCGTCCCGGACGTTTGCTACAAAAATTCCATAAGGACGAGGATTCCTCCCAGACCAAAGCTGCCCCCTCCGCCAAACCTGGCTGCCATCGGAGGCCCAAACGCGCCCTACAAAATGACATCTGCCAAGCGGGCTCTTGAGTTTGGCTTCTTGGGGAAAAGTGCCTCCTTTCGGAGTCAACTTGCCGGCGGCCCATGCAGGGCTTTTGCCTCCAAAAATTCCATAAGGACGAGGATTTCTCCCAGACCAAAGCTGCCCCCTCCTCCAAACCTGGCTGCCATCGGAGGCCCAAACGCGCCCTACAAAATGACACCTGCCAAGTGGGCTCTTGAGTTTGGCTTCTTGGGGAAAAGTGCCTCCTTTCGGAGCCAACTTGCCTAACTTGCCTGCGGCCTGTGCTGGGCTTTTGCCTACAAAAATTCCATAAGGACGAGGATTTCTCCCAGACCAAAGCTGCCCCCTCCTCCAAACCTGGCTGCCATCAGAGGCCCAAACGCGCCCTACAAAATGACATCTGCCAAGTGGGCTCTTGAGTTTGGCTTCTTGGGGAAAAGTGCCTCCTTTCGGAGCCAAATTGCCTAACTTGCCTGCGGCCCGTCCTGGGCTTTTGCCTCCAAAAATTCCAGAAGGACGAGGATTTCTCCCAGACCAAAGCTGCCCCCTCCTCCAAACCTGGCTGCCATCGGAGGCCCAAACGCGCCCCACAAAATGACACCTGCATTGAGGGTTCTTGAGTTTGGCTTCCTGGGGAAAAGTGCCTCCTTTCGGAGTCAACTTGCCTGCGGCCCATGCAGGGCTTTTGCCTACAAAAATTCCAGAAGGACGAGGATTTCTCCCAGACCAAAGCTGCCCCCTCCTCCAAACCTGGTTGCCATCGGAGGCCCAAACGTGCCCTACAAAATGACACCTGCCAAGTGGGCTCTTGAGTTTGGCTTCTTGGGTGGAAGTGCCTCCTTTCAAAGCCAACTTGCCTGCGTCCCGTCCTGGGCTTTTGCTACAAAAATTCCATAAGGACGAGGATTTCTCCCAGACCAAAGCTGCCCCCTCCTCCAAACCTGGCTGCCATCGGAGGCCCAAACGCGCCCCACAAAATGACATCTGCATTGAGGGTTCTTGAGTTTGGCTTCTTGGGGAAAAGTGCCTCCTTTCGGAGCCAACTTGCCTAACTTGCCTGCGGCCCGACCTGGGCTTTTGAGTACAAAAATTCCAGAAGGACGAGGATTTCTCCCAGACCAAAGCTGCCCCCTCCTCCAAACCTGGCTGCCATCGGAGGCCCAAACGTGCCCTACAAAATGACACCTGCCAAGTGGGCTCTTGAGTTTGGCTTCTTGGGGAAAAGTGACTCCTTTCAAAACCAACTTGCCTGTGTCCCGTCCCGGGCTTTTGCTACAAAAATTCCATAAGGACGAGGATTTCTCCCAGACCAAAGCTGCCCCCTCCTCCAAACCTGGCTGCCATCGGAGGCCCAAACGCGCCCCACAAAATGACATCTGCATTGAGGGTTCTTCAGTTTGGCTTCTTGGGGAAAAGTGCCTCCTTTCGGAGCCAACTTGCCTAACTTGCCTGCCGCCCGTCCTGGGCTTTTGCCTCCAAAAATTCCATAAGGACGAGGATTTCTCCCAGGCCAAAGCTGCCCCATCCTCCAAACCTGGCTGCCATCAGAGGCCCAAACGTGCCCTACAAAATGACACCTGCCAAGTGGGCTCTTGAGTTTGGCTTCTTGGGGAAAAGTGACTCCTTTCAAAACCAACCTGCCTGTGTCCCATCCCGGGCTTTTGCTACAAAAATTCCATAAGGACGAGGATTTCTCCCAGACCAAAGCTGCCCCCTCCTCCAAACCTGCCTGCCATCGGAGGCCCAAACGCGCCCCACAAAATGACACCTGCATTGAGGGTTCTTGAGTTTGGCTTCCTGGGGAAAAGTGCCTCCTTTCGGAGTCAACTTGCCTGCGGCCCATGCAGGGCTTTTGCCTACAAAAATTCCAGAAGGACGAGGATTTCTCCCAGACCAAAGCTGCCCCCTCCTCCAAACCTGGCTGCCATCGGAGGCCCAAACGCGCCCTACAAAATGACATCTGCCAAGTGGGCTCTTGAGATTGGCTTCTTGCGGAAAAGTGCCTCCTTTCAAAGCCAACTTGCCTAACTAGCCTGCGGCCCGTGCTGGGCTTTAGACTACAAAAATTCCATAAGGACGAGGATTTCTCCCAGACCAAAGCTGCCCCCTCCTCCAAACCTGGCTGCCATCAGAGGCCCAAACGCGCCCTACAAAATGACATCTGCCAAGTGGGCTCTTGAGTTTGGCTTCTTGGGGAAAAGTGCCTCCTTTCGGAGCCAACTTGCCTAACTTGCCGGCGGCCCGTCCTGGGCTTTTGCCTCCAAAAATTCCAGAAGGACGAGGATTTCTCCCAGACCAAAGCTGCCCCCTCCTCCAAACCTGGCTGCCATCGGAGGCCCAAACGCGCCCCACAAAATGACACCTGCATTGAGGGTTCTTGAGTTTGGCTTCCTGGGGAAAAGTGCCTCCTTTCGGAGTCAACTTGCCTGCGGCCCATGCAGAGCTTTTGCCTCCAAAAATTCCAGAAGGACGAGGATTTCTCCCAGACCAAAGCTGCCCCCTCCTCCAAACCTGGCTGCCATCGGAGGCCCAAACGTGCCCTACAAAATGACACCTGCCAAGTGGGCTCTTGAGTTTGGCTTCTTGGGTGGAAGTGCCTCCTTTCAAAGCCAACTTGCCTGCGGCCCGTCCTGGGCTTTTGCCTACAAAAATTCCATAAGGACGAGGATTTCTCCCAGACCAAAGCTGCCCCCTCCTCCAAACCTGGCTGCCATCGGAGGCCCAAACGCGCCCTACAAAATGACATCTGCCAAGTGGGCTCTTGAGTTTGGCTTCTTGCGGAAAAGTGCCTCCTTTCAAAGCCAACTTGCCTAACTAGCCTGTGGCCCGTGCTGGGCTTTTGCCTACAAAAATTCCATAAGGACGAGGATTTCTCCCAGACCAAAGCTGCCCCCTCCTCCAAACCTAGCTGCCATCGGAGGCCCAAACGCGCCCTACAAAATGACATCTGCCAAGTGGGCTCCTGAGTTTGGCTTCTTGGGGGAAAGTGCCTCCTTTCGGAGCCAACTTGCCTGCAGCCCGTGCTGGGCTTTAGACTACAAAAATTCCAGAAGGACGAGGATTTCTCCCAGACCAAAGCTGCCCCCTCCTCCAAACCTGGCTGCCATCGGAGGCCCAAACGCGCCCTACAAAATGACATTTGCCAAGTGGGCTCTTGAGTTTGGCTTCTTGCGGAAAAGTGCCTCCTTTCAAAGCCAACTTGCCTAACTAGCCTGCGGCCCGTGCTGGGCTTTAGACTACAAAAATTCCATAAGGACGAGGATTTCTCCCAGACCAAAGCTGCCCCCTCCTCCAAACCTGGCTGCCATCGGAGGCCCAAACGCGCCCCACAAAATGACATCTGCATTGAGGGTTCTTGAGTTTGGCTTCTTGGGGAAAAGTGCCTCCTTTCGGAGCCAACTTGCCTAACTTGCCTGCGGCCCGTCCTGGGCTTTTGCCTCCAAAAATTCCAGAAGGACGAGGATTTCTCCCAGACCAAAGCTGCCCCCTCCTCCAAACCTGGCTGCCATCGGAGGCCCAAACGTGCCCTACAAAATGACACCTGCCAAGTGGGCTCTTGAGTTTGGCTTCTTGGGGAAAAGTGACTCCTTTCAAAACCAACTTGCCTGTGTCCCGTCCCGGGCTTTTGCTACAAAAATTCCATAAGGACGAGGATTTCTCCCAGACCAAAGCTGCCCCCTCCTCCAAACCTGGCTGCCATCGGAGGCCCAAACGCGCCCCACAAAATGACATCTGCATTGAGGGTTCTTCAGTTTGGCTTCTTGGGGAAAAGTGCCTCCTTTCGGAGCCAACTTGCCTAACTTGCCTGCCGCCCGTCCTGGGCTTTTGCCTCCAAAAATTCCATAAGGACGAGGATTTCTCCCAGGCCAAAGCTGCCCCCTCCTCCAAACCTGGCTGCCATCAGAGGCCCAAACGTGCCCTACAAAATGACACCTGCCAAGTGGGCTCTTGAGTTTGGCTTCTTGGGGAAAAGTGACTCCTTTCAAAACCAACCTGCCTGTGTCCCATCCCGGGCTTTTGCTACAAAAATTCCATAAGGACGAGGATTTCTCCCAGACCAAAGCTGCCCCCTCCTCCAAACCTGGCTGCCATCGGAGGCCCAAACGTGCCCTACAAAATGACACCTGCCAAGTGGGCTCTTGAGTTTGGCTTCTTGGGTGGAAGTACCTCCTTTCAAAGCCAACTTGCCTTCGGCCCGTGCTGGGCTTTAGACTACAAAAATTCCATAAGGACGAGGATTTCTCCCAGACCAAAGCTGCCCCCTCCTCCAAACCTGGCTGCCATCAGAGGCCCAAACGCGCCCCACAAAATGACATCTGCCAAGTGGGCTCTTGAGTTTGGCTTCTTGGGGGAAAGTGCCTCCTTTCAAAGCCAACTTGCCTAACTAGCCTGCGGCCCGTGCTGGGCTTTTGCCTCCAAAAATTCCATAAGGACGAGGATTTCTCCCAGACCAAAGCTGCCCCCTCCTCCAAACCTGCCTGCCATCGGAGGCCCAAACGCGCCCCACAAAATGACACCTGCATTGAGGGTTCTTGAGTTTGGCTTCCTGGGGAAAAGTGCCTCCTTTCGGAGTCAACTTGCCTGCGGCCCATGCAGGGCTTTTGCCTACAAAAATTCCAGAAGGACGAGGATTTCTCCCAGACCAAAGCTGCCCCCTCCTCCAAACCTGGCTGCCATCGGAGGCCCAAACGTGCCCTACAAAATGACACCTGCCAAGTGGGCTCTTGAGTTTGGCTTCTTGGGTGGAAGTGCCTCCTTTCAAAGCCAACTTGCCTCCGGCCGGTCCTGGGCTTTTGCCTACAAAAATTCCATAAGGACGAGGATTTCTCCCAGACCAAAGCTGCCCCCTCCTCCAAACCTGGCTGCCATCGGAGGCCCAAACGCGCCCTACAAAATGACATCTGCCAAGTGGGCTCTTGAGATTGGCTTCTTGCGGAAAAGTGCCTCCTTTCAAAGCCAACTTGCCTAACTAGACTGCGGCCCGTGCTGGGCTTTAGACTACAAAAATTCCATAAGGACGAGGATTTCTCCCAGACCAAAGCTGCCCCCTCCTCCAAACCTGGCTGCCATCAGAGGCCCAAACGCGCCCCACAAAATGACATCTGCCAAGTGGGCTCTTGAGTTTGGCTTCTTGGGGAAAAGTGCCTCCTTTCGGAGCCAACTTGCCTAACTTGCCGGCGGCCCGTCCTGGGCTTTTGCCTCCAAAAATTCCAGAAGGACGAGGATTTCTCCCAGACCAAAGCTGCCCCCTCCTCCAAACCTGGCTGCCATCGGAGGCCCAAACGCGCCCCACAAAATGACACCTGCATTGAGGGTTCTTGAGTTTGGCTTCCTGGGGAAAAGTGCCTCCTTTCGGAGTCAACTTGCCTGCGGCCCATGCAGAGCTTTTGCCTCCAAAAATTCCATAAGGACGAGGATTTCTCCCAGACCAAAGCTGCCCCCTCCTCCAAACCTGGCTGCCATCGGAGGCCCAAACGTGCCCTACAAAATGACACCTGCCAAGTGGGCTCTTGAGTTTGGCTTCTTGGGTGGAAGTGCCTCCTTTCAAAGCCAACTTGCCTGCGGCCCGTCCTGGGCTTTTGCCTACAAAAATTCCATAAGGACGAGGATTTCTCCCAGACCAAAGCTGCCCCCTCCTCCAAACCTGGCTGCCATCGGAGGCCCAAACGCGCCCTACAAAATGACATCTGCCAAGTGGGCTCTTGAGTTTGGCTTCTTGCGGAAAAGTGCCTCCTTTCAAAGCCAACTTGCCTAACTAGCCTGTGGCCCGTGCTGGGCTTTTGCCTACAAAAATTCCATAAGGACGAGGATTTCTCCCAGACCAAAGCTGCCCCCTCCTCCAAACCTAGCTGCCATCGGAGGCCCAAACGCGCCCTACAAAATGACATCTGCCAAGTGGGCTCCTGAGTTTGGCTTCTTGGGGGAAAGTGCCTCCTTTCGGAGCCAACTTGCCTGCAGCCCATGCTGGGCTTTAGACTACAAAAATTCCAGAAGGACGAGGATTTCTCCCAGACCAAAGCTGCCCCCTCCTCCAAACCTGGCTGCCATCGGAGGCCCAAACGCGCCCTACAAAATGACATCTGCATTGAGTGTTCTTGAGTTTGGCTTCTGGAGGAAAAGTGCCTCCTTTCGGAGCCAACTTGCCTAACTTGCCTGCGGCCCTTCCTGGGCTTTTGCCTCCAAAAATTCCAGAAGGACGAGGATTTCTCCCAGACCAAAGCTGCCCCCTCCTCCAAACCTGGCTGCCATCGAGGCCCAAACGTGCCCTACAAAATGACATCTGCCAAGTGGGCTCTTGAGTTTGGCTTCTTGGGGAAAAGTGACTCCTTTCCAAACCAACTTGCCTGCATCACGTCCCGGGCTTTTGCTACAGAAATTCCATAAGGACGAGGATTTCTCCCAGACCAAAGCTGCCCCCTCCTCCAAACCTGGCTGCCATCGGAGGCCCAAACGCGCCCTACAAAATGACATCTGCCAAGTGGGCTCTTGAGTTTGGCTTCCTGGGGAAAAGTGCCTCCTTTCGGAGTCAACTTGCCTGCGGCCCATGCAGGGCTTTTGCCGACAAAAATTCCATAAGGACGGGGATTTCTCCCAGACCAAAGCTGCCCCCTCCTCCAAACCTGGCTGCCATCGGAGGCCCAAACGCGCCCTACAAAATGACATCTGCCAAGTGGGCTCTTGAGTTTGGCTTCTTGGGGAAAAGTGCTTCCTTTCGGAGCCAAAATGCCTAACTTGCCTGCGGCCCGTCCTGGGCTTTTGAGTACAAAAATTCCATAAGGACGAGGATTTCTCCCAGACCAAAGCTGCCCCCTCCTCCAAACCTGGCTGCCATCAGAGGCCCAAACGCGCCCTACAAAAGGACATCTGCATTGCGGGTTCTTGAGTTTGGCTTCTTGGGGAAAAGTGCCTCCTTTCAAAGCCAACATGCCTAACTTGCCTGCGGCCCGTCCTGGGCTTTTGCCTACAAAAATTCCATAAGTACAAGGATTTCTCCCAGACCAAAGCTGCCCCCTCCTCCAAACCTGGCTGCCATCGGAGGCCCAAACGCGCCCTACAAAATGACATCTGCCAAGTGGGCTCTTGAGTTTGGCTTCTTGGGGAAAAGTGCCTCCTTTCGGAGTCAACTTGCCGGCGGCCCATGCAGGGCTTTTGCCTACAAAAATTCCATAAGTACAAGGATTTCTCCCAGACCAAAGCTGCCCCCTCCTCCAAACCTGGCTGCCATCGGAGGCCCAAACGCGCCCTACAAAATGACACCTGCCAAGTGGGCTCTTGAGTTTGGCTTCTTGGGGAAAAGTGACTCCTTTCAAAACCAACTTGCCTGCGTCCCGTCCCGGGCTTTTGCTACAAAAATTCCATAAGGACGAGGATTCCTCCCAGACCAAAGCTGCCCCCTCCTCCAAACCTGGCTGCCATCGGAGGCCCAAACGCGCCCTACAAAATGACATCTGCCAAGTGGGCTCTTGAGTTTGGCTTTCTGGGGAAAAGTGCCTCCTTTCGGACTCAACTTGCCTGCGGCCCATGCAGGGCTTTTGCCTACAAAAATTCCATAAGGACGAGGATTTCTCCCAGACCAAAGCTGCCCCCTCCTCCAAACCTGGCTGCCATCGGAGGCCCAAACGTGCCCTACAAAATGACATCTGCCAAGTGGGCTCTTGAGTTTGACTTCTTGCGGAAAAGTGCCTCCTTTCAAAGCCAACTTGCCTAACTATCCTGCGGCCCGTGCTGGGCTTTAGACTACAAAAATTCCAGAAAGACGAGGATTTCTCCCTGGCCAAAGCTGCCCCCTCCTCCAAACCTGGCTGCCATCGGAGGCCCAAACGTGCCCTACAAAATGACACCTGTCAAGTGGGCTCTTGAGTTTGGCTTCTTGGGGAAATGTGACTCCTTTCAAAACCAACTTGCCTGTGTCCCGTCCCGGGCTTTTGCTACAAAAATTCCATAAGGACGAGGATTCCTCCCAGACCAAAGCTGCCCCCTCCTCCAAACCTGGCTGCCATCGGAGGCCCAAACGTGCCCTACAAAATGACAACTGCCAAGTGGGCTCTTGAGTTTGGCTTCTTGGGTGGAAGTGCCTCCTTTCAAAGCCAACTTGCCTGCGGCCCATGCAGGGCTTTTGCCTCCAAAAATTCCATAAGGACGAGGATTTCTCCCAGACCAAAGCTGCCCCCTCCTCCAAACCTGGCTGCCATCGGAGGCCCAAACGCGCCCTACAAAATGACATCTGCCAAGTGGGCTCTTGAGTTTGGCTTCTTGCGGAAAAGTGCCTCCTTTCAAAGCCAACTTGCCTAACTAGCCTGCGGCCCATTCTGGGCTTTTAGCTACAAAAATTCAATAAGGACGAGGATTTCTCCCAGAACAAAGCTGCCCCCTCCTCCAAACCTGGCTGCCATCGGAGGCCCAAACGCGCCCTACAAAATGACATCTGCCAAGTGGGCTCTTGAGTTTGGCTTCTTGCGGAAAAGTGCCTCGTTCAAAGCCAACTTGCCTGCGGCCCGTCCTGGGCTTTTGCCTACAAAAATTCCATAAGAACGAGGATTTCTCCCAGACCAAAGCTGCCCCCTCATCCAAACCTGGCTGCCATCGGAGGCCCAAACGCGCCCTAGAAAATGACATCTGCATTGTGGGTTCTTGAGTTTGGCTTCTTGGGGAAAAGTGCCTCCTTTCGGAGCCAACTTGCCTAACTTGCCTGCGGCCTGTCCTGGGCTTTTGCCTCCAAAAATTCCAGAAGGACGAGGATTTCTCCCAGGCCAAAGCTGCCCCCTCCTCCAAACCTGGCTGCCATCGGAGGCCCAAACGTGCCCTACAAAATGACACCTGCCAAGTGGGCTCTTGAGTTTGGCTTCTTGGGGAAAAGTGCCTCCTTTCGGAGCCAACTTGCCTAACTTGCCTGCGGCCCGTCCTGGGCTTTTGCCTACAAAAATTCCATAAGAACGAGGATTTCTCCCAGACCAAAGCTGCCCCCTCATCCAAACCTGGCTGCCATCGGAGGCCCAAACGTGCCCTACAAAATGACACCTGCCAAGTGGGCTCTTGAGTTTGGCTTCTTGGGGAAAAGTGACTCCTTTCAAAACCAACTTGCCTGTGTCCCGTCCCGGGCTTTTGCTACAAAAATTCCATAAGGACGAGGATTTCTCCCAGACCAAAGCTGCCCCCTCCTCCAAACCTGGCTGCCATCGGAGGCCCAAACGTGCCCTACAAAATGACATCTGCCAAGTGGGCTCTTGAGTTTGGCTTCTTGGGTGGAAGTGCCTCCTTTCAAAGCCAGCTGGCCTGCGGCCCGTCCTGGGCTTTTGCCTACAAAAATTCCATAAGGACGAGGATTTCTCCCAGACCAAAGCTGCCCCCTCCTCCAAACCTGGCTGCCATCGGAGGCCCAAACGTGCCCTACAAAATGACACCTGCCAAGTGGGCTCTTGAGTTTGGCTTCTTGGGTGGAAGTGCCTCCTTTCAAAGCCAACTTGCCTGCGGCCCGTCCTGGGCTTTTGCCTACAAAAATTCCATAAGGACGAGGATTTCTCCCAGACCAAAGCTGCCCCCTCCTCCAAACCTGGCTGCCATTGGAGGCCCAAACGCGCCCTACAAAATGACATCTGCCAAGTGGGCTCTTGAGTTTGGCTTCTTGGGGGAAAGTGCCTCCTTTCAAAGCCAACTTGCCTAACTAGACTGCGGCCCGTGCTGGGCTTTAGACTACAAAAATTCCATAAGGACGAGGATTTCTCCCAGACCAAAGCTGCCCCCTCCTCCAAACCTGCCTGCCATCGGAGGCCCAAATGCGCCCCACAAAATGACATCTGCCAAGTGGGCTGTTGAGTTTGGCTTCTTGGGGAAAAGTGCCTCCTTTCAGAGCCAACTTGCCTAACTTGCCTGCGGCCCGTCCTGGGCTTTTGCCTCCAAAAATTCCAGAAGGACGAGGATTTCTCCCAGACCAAAGCTGCCCCCTCCTGCAAACCTGGCTGCCATCGGAGGCCCAAACGCGCCCTACAAAATGACACCTGCATTGAGGGTTCTTGAGTTTGGCTTCCTGGGGAAAAGTGCCTCCTTTCGGAGTCAACTATCCTGCGGCCCATGCAGGGCTTTTGCCTACAAAAATTCCAGAAGGACGAGGATTTCTCCCAGACCAAAGCTGCCCCCTCCTCCAAACCTGGCTGCCATCGGAGGCCCAAACGTGCCCTACAAAATGACACCTGCCAAGTGGGCTCTTGAGTTTGGCTTCTTGGGTGGAAGTGCCTCCTTTCAAAGCCAACTTGCCTGCGGCCGGTCCTGGGCTTTTGCCTACAAAAATTCCATAAGGACGAGGATTTCTCCCAGACCAAAGCTGCCCCCTCCTCCAAACCTGGCTGCCATCGGAGGCCCAAACGCGCCCTACAAAATGACATCTGCCAAGTGGGCTCTTGAGTTTGGCTTCTTGCGGAAAAGTGCCTCCTTTCAAAGCCAACTTGCCTAACTAGCCTGCGGCCCGTGCTGGGCTTTAGACTACAAAAATTCCATAAGGACGAGGATTTCTCCCAGACCAAAGCTGCCCCCTCCTCCAAACCTGGCTGCCATCAGAGGCCCAAACGCGCCCCACAAAATGACATCTGCCAAGTGGGCTCTTGAGTTTGGCTTCTTGGGGAAAAGTGCCTCCTTTCGGAGCCAACTTGCCTAACTTGCTGGCGGCCCGTCCTGGGCTTTTGCCTCCAAAAATTCCAGAAGGACGAGGATTTCTCCCAGACCAAAGCTGCCCCCTCCTCCAAACCTGGCTGCCATCGGAGGCCCAAACGCGCCCCACCAAATGACACCTGCATTGAGGGTTCTTGAGTTTGGCTTCCTGGGGAAAAGTGCCTCCTTTCGGAGTCAACTTGCCTGCGGCCCATGCAGAGCTTTTGCCTACAAAAATTCCATAAGGACGAGGATTTCTCCCAGACCAAAGCTGCCCCCTCCTCCAAACCTGGCTGCCATCGGAGGCCCAAACGTGCCCTACAAAATGACACCTGCCAAGTGGGCTCTTGAGTTTGGCTTCTTGCGGAAAAGTGCCTCCTTTCAAAGCCAACTTGCCTGCGGCCCGTCCTAGGCTTTTGCCTACAAAAATTCCATAAGGACGAGGATTTCACCCAGACCAAAGCTGCCCCCTCCTCCAAACCTGGCTGCCATCGGAGGCCCAAACGCGCCCTACAAAATGACATCTGCCAAGTGGGCTCTTGAGATTGGCTTCTTGCGGAAAAGTGCCTCCTTTCAAAGCCAACTTGCCTAACTAGCCTGCAGCCCATTCTGGGCTTTTGCCTACAAAAATTCCATACGGACGAGGATTTCTCCCAGACCAAAGCTGCCCCCTCCTCCAAACCTAGCTGCCATCGGTGGCCCAAACGCGCCCTACAAAATGACATCTGCCAAGTGGGCTCCTGAGTTTGGCTTCTTGGGGGAAAGTGCCTCCTTTCAGAGCCAACTTGCCTGCAGCCCGTGCTGGGCTTTAGACTACAAAAATTCCATAAGGACGAGGATTTCTCCCAGACCAAAGCTGCCCCCTCCTCCAAACCTGGCTGCCATCGGAGGCCCAAACGCGCCCCACAAAATGACATCTGCATTGAGGGTTCTTGAGTTTGGCTTCTTGGGGAAAAGTGCCTCCTTTCGGAGCCAACTTGCCTAATTGCCTGCGGCCCTTCCTGGGCTTTTGCCTCCAAAAATTCCAGAAGGACGAGGATTTCTCCCAGACCAAAGCTGCCCCCTCCTCCAAACCTGGCTGCCATCGAGGCCCAAACGCGCCCTACAAAATGACACCTGCCAAGTGGGCTCTTGAGTTTGGCTTCTTGGGGGAAAGTGCCTCCTTTCAAAGCCAACTTGCCTAACTTGCCTGCGGCCCATGCAGGGCTTTTGCCGAAAAAAATTCCATAAGGACGAGGATTTCTCCCAGACCAAAGCTGCCCCCTCCTCCAAACCTGGCTGCCATCGGAGGCCCAAACGCGCCCTACAAAATGACATCTGCCAAGTGGGCTCTTGAGTTTGGCTTCTTGGGGAAAAGTGCTTCCTTTCGGAGCCAAAATGTCTAACTTGCCTGCGGCCCGTCCTGGGCTTTTGCCTCCAAAAATTCCATAAGGACGAGGATTTCTCCCAGACCAAAGCTGCCCCCTCCTCCAAACCTGGCTGCCATCAGAGGCCCAAACGCGCCCTACAAAAGGACATCTGCATTGCGGGTTCTTGAGTTTGGCTTCTTGGGGAAAAGTGCCGCCTTTCAAAGCCAACATGCCTAACTTGCCTGCGGCCCGTCCTGGGCTTTTGCCTACAAAAATTCCATAAGTACAAGGATTTCTCCCAGACCAAAGCTGCCCCCTCCTCCAAACCTGGCTGCCATCGGAGGCCCAAACGCGCCCTACAAAATGACATCTGCCAAGTGGGCTCTTGAGTTTGGCTTCTTGGGGAAAAGTGCCTCCTTTCGGAGTCAACTTGCCGGCGGCCCATGCAGGGCTTTTGCCTACAAAAATTCCAGAAGGACGAGGATTTCTCCCAGACCAAAGCTGCCCCCTCCTCCAAACCTGGCTGCCATCGGAGGCCCAAACGTGCCCTACAAAATGACATCTGCCAAGTGGGCTCTTGAGTTTGGCTTCTTGGGTGGAAGTGCCTCCTTTCAAAGCCAACTTGCCTGCGGCCCGTCCTGGGCTTTTGCCTCCAAAAATTCCATAAGGACGAGGATTTCTCCCAGACCAAAGCTGCCCCCTCCTCCAAACCTGGCTGCCATCAGAGGCCCAAACGCGCCCTACAAAATGACACCTGCATTGAGGGTTCTTGATTTTGGCTTTCTGGGGAAAAGTGCCTCCTTTCGGAGTCAACTTGCCTGCGGCCCATGCAGGGCTTTTGCCTACAAAAATTCCATAAGGACGAGGATTTCTCCCAGACCAAAGCTGCCCCCTCCTCCAAACCTGGCTGCCATCGGAGGCCCAAACGCGCCCTACAAAATGACATCTGCCAAGTGGGCTCTTGATTTTGGCTTCTTGTGGAAAAGTGCCTCCTTTCAAAGCCAACTTGCCTAACTATCCTGCGGCCCGTGCTGGGCTTTAGACTACAAAAATTCCATAAGGACGAGGATTTCTCCCAGACCAAAGCTGCCCCCTCCTCCAAACCTGGCTGCCATCAGAGGCCCAAACGCGCCCCACAAAATGACATCTGCATTGAGGGTTCTTGAGTTTGGCTTCTTGGGGAGAAGTGCCTCCTTTCGGAGCCAACTTGCCTAACTTGCCTGCGGCCCGTCCTGGGCTTTTGCCTCCAAAAATTCCAGAAGGAAGAGGATTTCTCCCAGGCCAAAGCTGCCCCCTCCTCCAAACCTGGCTGCCATCAGAGGCCCAAACGTGCCCTACAAAATGACACCTGCCAAGTGGGCTCTTGAGTTTGGCTTCTTGGGGAAAAGTGCCTCCTTTCAAAGCCAACTTGCCTGCAGCCCGTCCTGGGCTTTAGACTAGAAAAATTCCAGAAGGACGAGGATTTCTCCCAGACCAAAGCTGCCCCCTCCTCCAAACCTGGCTGCCATCGGAGGCCCAAACGTGCCCTACAAAATGACACCTGCCAAGTGGGCTCTTGAGTGTGGCTTCTTGGGGAAAAGTGCCTCCTTTCGAAGCCAACTTGCCTAACTAGCCTGCGGCCCGTGCTGGGCTTTTGCCTCCAAAAATTCCATAAGGACGAGGATTTCTCCCAGACCAAAGCTGCCCCCTCCTCCAAACCTGGCTGCCATCGGAGGCCCAAACGCGCCCTACAAAATGACATCTGCATTGTGGGTTCTTGAGTTTGGCTTCTTGGGGAGAAGTGCCTCCTTTCGGAGCCAACTTGCCTAACTTGCCTGCGGCCCGTCCTGGGCTTTTGCCTCCAAAAATTCCAGAAGGACGAGGATTTCTCCCAGGCCAAAGCTGCCCCCTCCTCCAAACCTGGCTGCCATCGGAGGCCCAAACGCGCCCTACAAAATGACACCTGCCAAGTGGGCTCTTGAGTTTGGCTTCTTGGGTGGAAGTACCTCCTTTCAAAGCCAACTTGCCTGCGGCCCGTGCTGGGCTTTTGCCTACAAAAATTCCATAAGGACGAGGATTTCTCCCAGACCAAAGCTGCCCCCTCCGCCAAACCTGGCTGCCATTGGAGGCCCAAACGCGCCCTACAAAATGACATCTGCCAAGTGGGCTCTTGAGTTTGGCTTCTTGGGGGAAAGTGCCTCCTTTCAAAGCCAACTTGCCAAACTAGCCTGCGGCCCGTGCTGGGCTTTAGACTACAAAAATTCCATAAGGACGAGGATTTCTCCCAGACCAAAGCTGCCCCCTCCTCCAAACCTGGCTGCCATCAGAGGCCCAAACGCGCCCCACAAAATGACACCTGCATTGAGGGTTCTTGAGTTTGGCTTCCTGGGGAAAAGTGCCTCCATTCGGAGTCAACTTGCCTGCGGCCCATGCAGGGCTTTTGCCTCCAAAAATTCCAGAAGGACGAGGATTTCTCCCAGACCAAAGCTGCCCCCTCCTCCAAACCTAGCTGCCATCGGTGGCCCAAACGCGCCCTACAAAATGACACCTGCCAAGTGGGCTCTTGAGTTTGGCTTCTTGGGGAAAAGTGACTCCTTTCAAAACCAACTTGCCTGCGTCCCGTCCCGTGCTTTTGCTACAAAAATTCCATAAGGACGAGGATTCCTCCCAGACCAAAGCTGCCCCCTCCTCCAAACCTGGCTGCCATCGGAGGCCCAAACGCGCCCTACAAAATGACATCTGCCAAGTGGGCTCTTGAGTTTGGCTTTCTGGGGAAAAGTGCCTCCTTTCGGAGTCAACTTGCCTGCGGCCCATGCAGGGCTTTTGCCTACAAAAATTCCATAAGGACGAGGATTTCTCCCAGACCAAAGCTGCCCCCTCCTCCAAACCTGGCTGCCATCGGAGGCCCAAACGTGCCCTACAAAATGACATCTGCCAAGTGGGCTCTTGAGTTTGGCTTCTTGGGTGGAAGTACCTCCTTTCAAAGCCAACTTGCCTGCGGCCCGTCCTGGGATTTGCCTACAAAAATTCCATAAGGACGAGGATTTCTCCCAGACCAAAGCTGCCCCCTCCTCCAAACCTGGCTGCCATCGGAGGCCCAAACTCGCCCCACAAAATGACACCTGCATTGAGGGTTCTTGAGTTTGGCTTCCTGGGGAAAAGTGCCTCCTTTCGGAGTCAACTTGCCTGCGGCCCATGCAGGGCTTTTGCCTACAAAAATTCCATAAGGACGAGGATTTCTCCCAGACCAAAGCTGCCCCCTCCTCCAAACCTGGCTGCCATCGGAGGCCCAAACGCGCCCTACAAAATGACATCTGCCAAGTGGGCTCTTGAGTTTGGCTTCTTGTGGAAAAGTGCCTCCTTTCAAAGCCAACTTGCCTAACTATCCTGCGGCCCGTGCTGGGCTTTAGACTACAAAAATTCCATAAGGACGAGGATTTCTCCCAGACCAAAGCTGCCCCCTCCTCCAAACCTGGCTGCCATCAGAGGCCCAAACGCGCCCCACAAAATGACATCTGCATTGAGGGTTCTTGAGTTTGGCTTCTTGGGGAGAAGTGCCTCCTTTCGGAGCCAACTTGCCTAACTTGCCTGCGGCCCGTCCTGGGCTTTTGCCTCCAAAAATTCCAGAAGGAAGAGGATTTCTCCCAGGCCAAAGCTGCCCCCTCCTCCAAACCTGGCTGCCATCAGAGGCCCAAACGTGCCCTACAAAATGACACCTGCCAAGTCGGCTCTTGAGTTTGGCTTCTTGGGGAAAAGTGCCTCCTTTCAAAGCCAACTTGCCTGCAGCCCGTCCTGGGCTTTAGACTAGAAAAATTCCAGAAGGACGAGGATTTCTCCCAGACCAAAGCTGCCCCCTCCTCCAAACCTGGCTGCCATCGGAGGCCCAAACGTGCCCTACAAAATGACACCTGCCAAGTGGGCTCTTGAGTGTGGCTTCTTGGGGAAAAGTGCCTCCTTTCGAAGCCAACTTGCCTAACTAGCCTGCGGCCCGTGCTGGGCTTTTGCCTCCAAAAATTCCATAAGGACGAGGATTTCTCCCAGACCAAAGCTGCCCCCTCCTCCAAACCTGGCTGCCATCGGAGGCCCAAACGCGCCCTACAAAATGACATCTGCATTGTGGGTTCTTGAGTTTGGCTTCTTGGGGAGAAGTGCCTCCTTTCGGAGCCAACTTGCCTAACTTGCCTGCGGCCCGTCCTGGGCTTTTGCCTCCAAAAATTCCAGAAGGACGAGGATTTCTCGCAGGCCAAAGCTGCCCCCTCCTCCAAACCTGGCTGCCATCGGAGGCCCAAACGCGCCCTACAAAATGACACCTGCCAAGTGGGCTCTTGAGTTTGGCTTCTTGGGTGGAAGTACCTCCTTTCAAAGTCAACTTGCCTGCGGCCCGTGCTGGGCTTTTGCCTACAAAAATTCCATAAGGACGAGGATTTCTCCCAGACCAAAGCTGCCCCCTCCGCCAAACCTGGCTGCCATTGGAGGCCCAAACGCGCCCTACAAAATGACATCTGCCAAGTGGGCTCTTGAGTTTGGCTTCTTGGGGGAAAGTGCCTCCTTTCAAAGCCAACTTGCCAAACTAGCCTGCGGCCCGTGCTGGGCTTTAGACTACAAAAATTCCATAAGGACGAGGATTTCTCCCAGACCAAAGCTGCCCCCTCCTCCAAACCTGGCTGCCATCGGAGGCCCAAACGCGCCCCACAAAATGACACCTGCATTGAGGGTTCTTGAGTTTGGCTTCCTGGGGAAAAGTGCCTCCATTCGGAGTCAACTTGCCTGCGGCCCATGCAGGGCTTTTGCCTCCAAAAATTCCAGAAGGACGAGGATTTCTCCCAGACCAAAGCTGCCCCCTCCTCCAAACCTGGCTGCCATCGGAGGCCCAAACGTGCCCTACAAAATGACACCTGCCAAGTGGGCTCTTGAGTTTGGCTTCTTGGGTGGAAGTGCCTCCTTTCAAAGCCAACTTGCCTGCGGCCCGTCCTGGGCTTTTGCCTACAAAAATTCCATAAGGACGAGGATTTCTCCCAGACCAAAGCTGCCCCCTCCTCCAAACCTGGCTGCCATCGGAGGCCCAAACGCGCCCTACAAAATGACATCTGCCAAGTGGGCTCTTGAGTTTGGCTTTCTGGGGAAAAGTGCCTCCTTTCGGAGTCAACTTGCCTGCGGCCCATGCAGGGCTTTTGCCTACAAAAATTCCATAAGGACGAGGATTTCTCCCAGACCAAAGCTGCCCCCTCCTCCAAACCTGGCTGCCATCGGAGGCCCAAACGTGCCCTACAAAATGACATCTGCCAAGTGGGCTCTTGAGTTTGGCTTCTTGGGTGGAAGTACCTCCTTTCAAAGCCAACTTGCCTGCGGCCCGTCCTGGGATTTGCCTACAAAAATTCCATAAGGACGAGGATTTCTCCCAGACCAAAGCTGCCCCCTCCTCCAAACCTGGCTGCCATCGGAGGCCCAAACTCGCCCCACAAAATGACACCTGCATTGAGGGTTCTTGAGTTTGGCTTCCTGGGGAAAAGTGCCTCCTTTCGGAGTCAACTTGCCTGCGGCCCATGCAGGGCTTTTGCCTACAAAAATTCCAGAAGGACGAGGATTTCTCCCAGACCAAAGCTGCCCCCTCCTCCAAACCTGGCTGCCATCGGAGGCCCAAACGTGCCCTACAAAATGACACCTGCCAAGTGGGCTCTTGGGTTTGGCTTCTTGGGTGGAAGTGCCTCCTTTCAAAGCCAACTTGCCTGCGTCCCGTCCTGGGCTTTTGCCTACAAAAATTCCATAAGGACGAGGATTTCTCCCAGACCAAAGCTGCCCCCTCCTCCAAACCTGGCTGCCATCGGAGGCCCAAACGCGCCCTACAAAATGACATCTGCCAAGTGGGCTCTTGAGTTTGGCTTCTTGCGGAAAAGTGCCTCCTTTCAAAGCCAACTTGCCTAACTAGCCTGCGGCCCGTGCTGGGCTTTTGCCTCCAAAAATTCCATAAGGACGAGGATTTCTCCCAGGCCAAAGCTGCCCCCTCCTCCAAACCTGGCTGCCATCGGAGGCCCAAACGTGCCCTACAAAATGACACCTGTCAAGTGGGCTCTTGAGTTTGGCTTCTTGGGTGGAAGTGCCTCCTTTCAAAGCCAACTTGCCTGCGGCCCGTCCTGGGCTTTTGCCTACAAAAATTCCATAAGGACGAGGATTTCTCCCAGACCAAAGCTGCCCCCTCCTCCAAACCTGGCTGCCATCGGAGGCCCAAACGCGCCCTACAAAATGACATCTGCCAAGTGGGCTCTTGAGTTTGGCTTCTTGCGGAAAAGTGCCTCCTTTCAAAGCCAACTTGCCTAACTAGCCTGCAGCCCATTCTGGGCTTTTGCCTACAAAAATTCCATAAGGACGAGGATTTCTCCCAGACCAAAGCTGCCCCCTCCTCCAAACCTAGCTGCCATCGGTGGTCCAAACGCGCCCTACAAAATGACATCTGCCAAGTGGGCTCTTGAGTTTGGCTTCTTGGGGGAAAGTGCCTCCTTTCAAAGCCAACTTGCCTGCGTCCCGTCCTGGGCTTTTGCCTACAAAAATTCCATAAGAACGAGGATTTCTCACAGACCAAAGCTGCCCCCTCCTCCAAACCTGGCTGCCATCGGAGGCCCAAACGCGCCCTAGAAAATGACATCTGCATTGTGGGTTCTTGAGTTTGGCTTCTTGGGGAAAAGTGCCTCCTTTCGGAGCCAACTTGCCTAACTTGCCTGCGGCCCGTCCTGGGCTTTTGAGTACAAAAATTCCAGAAGGACGAGGATTTCTCCCAGACCAAAGCTGCCCCCTCCTCCAAACCTGGCTGCCATCGGAGGCCCAAACGCGCCCCACAAAATGACATCTGCATTGTGGGCTCTTGAGTTTGGCTTCTTGGGTAATAGTGCCTCCTTTCAAAGCCAACTTGCCTAACTAGCCTGCAGCCCACTCTGGGCTTTTGCCTACAAAAATTCCAGAAGGACAAGGATTTCTCCCAGACCAAAGCTGCCCCCTCCTCCAAACCTGGCTGCCATCGGAGGCCCAAACGCACCCCACAAAATGACATCTGCATTGAGGGTTCTGGAGTTTGGCTTCTTGGGGAAAAGTGCCTCCTTTCGGAGCCAACTTGCCTAACTTGCCTGCGGCCCGTCCTGGGCTTTTGCCTACAAAAATTCCATAAGGACGAGGATTTCTCCCAGACCAAAGCTGCCCCCTCCTCCAAACCTGGCTGCCATCGGAGGCCCAAACGCGCCCCACAAAATGACACCTGCATTGAGGGTTCTTGAGTTTGGCTTCCTGGGGAAAAGTGCCTCCTTTCAAAACCAACTTGCCTGTGTCCCGTCCCGGGCTTTTGCTACAAAAATTCCATAAGGACGAGGATTCCTCCCAGACCAAAGCTGCCCCCTCCTCCAAACCTGGCTGCCATCGGAGGCCCAAACGTGTCCTACAAAATGACATCTGCCATGTGGGCTCTTGAGTTTGGCTTCTTGGGTGGAAGTGCCTCCTTTCAAAGCCAACTTGCCTGCGGCCCGTCCTGGGCTTTTGCCTACAAAAATTCCATAAGGACGAGGATTTCTCCCAGACCAAAGCTGCCCCCTCCTCCAAACCTGGCTGCCATCGGAGGCCCAAACGCGCCCTACAAAATGACATCTGCCAAGTGGGCTCTTGAGTTTGGCTTCTTGCGGAAAAGTGCCTCCTTTCAAAGCCAACTTGCCTAACTAGCCTGCAGCCCATTCTGGGCTTTTGCCTACAAAAATTCCATAAGGACGAGGATTTCTCCGAGACCAAAGCTGCCCCCTCCTCCAAACCTAGCTGCCATCGGTGGCCCAAACGCGCCCTACAAAATGACATCTGCCAAGTGGGCTCCTGAGTTTGGCTTCTTGGGGGAAAGTGCCTCCTTTCAAAGCCAACTTGCCTGCAGCCCGTGCTGGGCTTTAGACTACAAAAATTCCATAAGGACGAGGATTTCTCCCAGAACAAAGCTGCCCCCTCCTCCAAAACTGGCTGCCATCGGAGGCCCAAACGCGCCCCACAAAATGACATCTGCATTGAGGGTTCTTGAGTTTGGCTTCTTGGGGAAAAGTGCCTCCTTTCGGAGCCAACTTGCCTAACTTGCCTGCGGCCCATCCTGGGCTTTTGATTCCAAAAATTCCATAAGGACGAGGATTCCTCCCAGACCAAAGCTGCCCCCTCCTCCAAACCTGGCTGCCATCGGAGGCCCAAACGCGCCCCACAAAATGACATCTGCATTGAGTGTTCTTGAGTTTGGCTTCTTGGGGAAAAGTGCCTCCTTTCGGAGTCAACTTGCCTAACTTGCCTGCGGCCCATGCGGGGTTTTTGCCTACAAAAATTCCATAAGGACGAGGATTTCTCCCAGACCAAAGCTGCCCCCTCCTCCAAACATGGCTGACATCGGAGGCCCAAACGCGCCCTACAAAATGGCACCTGCCAAGTGGGCTCTTGAGTTTGGCTTCTTGGGGAAAAGTGACTCCATTCAAAACCAACTTGCCTGCGTCCCGTACCGGGCTTTTGCTACAAAAATTCCGTAAGGACGAGGATTTCTCCGAGAAGAAAGCTGCCCCCTCCTCCAAACCTGGCTGCCATCGGAGGTCCAAACGCGCCCTACAAAATGACATCTGCATTGTGGGTTCTTGAGTTTGGCTTCTTGGGGAAAAGTGCCTCCTTTCGGAGCCAACTTGCCTAACTTGCCTGCGGCCCGTCCTGGGCTTTTGAGTACAAAAATTCCATAAGGACGAGGATTTCTCCCAGACCAAAGCTGCCCCCTCCTCCAAACCTGGCTGCCATCGGAGGCCCAAACGTGCCCTACAAAATGACACCTGCCAAGTGGGCTCTTGAGTTTGGCTTCTTGGGTGGAAGTGCCTCCTTTCAAAGCCAACTTGCCTAACTAGACTGCGGCCCGTGCTGGGCTTTAGACTACAAAAATTCCATAAGGACGAGGATTTCTCCCAGACCAAAGCTGCCCCCTCCTCCAAACCTGCCTGCCATCAGAGGCCCAAATGCGCCCCACAAAATGACATCTGCCAAGTGGGCTCTTGAGTTTGGCTTCTTGGGGAAAAGTGCCTCCTTTCAGAGCCAACTTGCCTAACTTGCCTGCGGCCCGTCCTGGGCTTTTGCCTCCAAAAATTCCAGAAGGACGAGGATTTCTCCCAGACCAAAGCTGCCCCCTCCTCCAAACCTGGCTGATACCGGAGGCCCAAACGCGCCCTACAAAATGACACCTGCATTGAGGGTTCTTGAGTTTGGCTTCCTGGGGAAAAGTGCCTCCTTTCGGAGTCAACTTGCCTGCGGCCCATGCAGAGCTTTTGCCTACAAAAATTCCAGAAGGACGAGGATTTCTCCCAGACCAAAGCTGCCCCCTCCTCCAAACCTGGCTGCCATCGGAGGCCCAAACGTGCCCTACAAAATGACACCTGCCAAGTGGGCTCTTGAGTTTGGCTTCTTGGGTGGAAGTGCCTCCTTTCAAAGCCAACTTGCCTGCGGCCCGTCCTAGGCTTTTGCCTACAAAAATTCCATAAGGACGAGGATTTCTCCCAGACCAAAGCTGCCCCCTCCTCCAAACCTGGCTGCCATCGGAGGCCCAAACGCGCCCCACAAAATGACATCTGCATTGAGGGTTCTTGAGTTTGGCTTCTTGGGGAAAAGTGCCTCCTTTCAAAGCCAACTTGCCTAACTAGCCTGCAGCCCATTCTGGGCTTTTGCCTCCAAAAATTCCATAAGGACGAGGATTTCTCCCAGACCAAAGCTGCCCCCTCCTCCAAACCTGGCTGCCATCGGAGGCCCAAACGCGCCCTACAAAATGACATCTGCCAAGTGGGCTCTTGAGTTTGGCTTCTTGGGGAAAAGTGACTCCTTTCGGAGTCAACTTGCCGGCGGCCCATGCAGGGCTTTTGCCTACAAAAATTCCAGAAGGACGAGGATTTCTCCCAGACCAAAGCTGCCCCCTCCTCCAAACCTGGCTGCCATCGGAGGCCCAAACGTGCCCTACAAAATGACATCTGCCAAGTGGGCTCTTGAGTTTGGCTTCTTGGGTGGAAGTGCCTCCTTTCAAAGCCAACTTGCCTGCGGCCCGTCCTGGGCTTTTGCCTCCAAAAATTCCATAAGGACGAGGATTTCTCCCAGACCAAAGCTGCCCCCTCCTCCAAACCTGGCTGCCATCAGAGGCCCAAACGCGCCCTACAAAATGACATCTGCCAAGTGGGCTCTTGAGTTTGGCTTTCTGGGGAAAAGTGCCTCCTTTCGGACTCAACTTGCCTGCGGCCCATGCAGGGCTTTTGCCTACAAAAATTCCAGAAGGACGAGGATTTCTCCCAGACCAAAGCAGCCCCCTCCTCCAAACCTGGCTGTCATCGGAGGCCCAAACGCGCCCTACAAAATGACATCTGCCAAGTGGGCTCTTGAGTTTGGCTTCTTGGGTGGAAGTACCTCCTTTCAAAGCCAACTTGCCTGCGGCCCTTCCTGGGCTGTTGCCTACAAAAATTCCATAAGGACGAGGATTCCTCCCAGACCAAAGCTGCCCCCTCCTCCAAACCTGGCTGCCATCGGAGGCCCAAACGCGCCCTACAAAATGACATCTGCCAAGTGGGCTCTTGAGTTTGGCTTCTTGGGGAAAAGTGACTCCTTTCGGAGCCAACTTGCCTAATTTGCCGGCGGCCCGTCCTGGGCTTTTGCCTCCAAAAATTCCAGAAGGACGAGGATTTCTCCCAGACCAAAGCTGCCCCCTCCTCCAAACCTGGCTGCCATCGGAGGCCCAAACGCGCCCCACCAAATGACACCTGCATTGAGGGTTCTTGAGTTTGGCTTCCTGGGGAAAAGTGCCTCCTTTCGGAGTCAACTTGCCTGCGGCCCATGCAGAGCTTTTGCCTACAAAAATTCCAGAAGGACGAGGATTTCTCCCAGACCAAAGCTGCCCCCTCCTCCAAACCTGGCTGCCATCGGAGGCCCAAACGTGCCCTACAAAATGACACCTGCCAAGTGGGCTCTTGAGTTTGGCTTCTTGGGTGGAAGTGCCTCCTTTCAAAGCCAACTTGCCTGCGGCCCGTCCTAGGCTTTTGCCTACAAAAATTCCATAAGGACGAGGATTTCTCCCAGACCAAAGCTGCCCCCTCCTCCAAACCTGGCTGCCATCGGAGGCCGAAACGCGCCCTACAAAATGACATCTGCCAAGTGGGCTCTTGAGATTGGCTTCTTGCGGAAAAGTGCCTCCTTTCAAAGCCAACTTGCCTAACTAGCCTGCAGCCCATTCTGGGCTTTTGCCTACAAAAATTCCATAAGGACGAGGATTTCTCCCAGACCAAAGCTGCCCCCTCCTCCAAACCTGGCTGCCATCGGAGGCCCAAACGCGCCCTACAAAATGACATCTGCCAAGTGGGCTCTTGAGTTTGGCTTTCTGGGGAAAAGTGCCTCCTTTCGGACTCAACTTGCCTGCGGCCCATGCAGGGCTTTTGCCTACAAAAATTCCAGAAGGACGAGGATTTCTCCCAGACCAAAGCAGCCCCCTCCTCCAAACCTGGCTGTCATCGGAGGCCCAAACGCGCCCTACAAAATGACATCTGCCAAGTGGGCTCTTGAGTTTGGCTTCTTGGGTGGAAGTACCTCCTTTCAAAGCCAACTTGCCTGCGGCCCTTCCTGGGCTGTTGCCTACAAAAATTCCATAAGGACGAGGATTTCTCCCAGACCAAAGCTGCCCCCTCCTCCAAACCTGGCTGCCATCAGAGGCCCAAACGCGCCCCACAAAATGACACCTGCATTGAGGGTTCTTGAGTTTGGCTTCCTGGGGAAAAGTGCCTCCATTCGGAGTCAACTTGCCTGCGGCCCATGCAGGGCTTTTGCCTCCAAAAATTCCAGAAGGACGAGGATTTCTCCCAGACCAAAGCTGCCCCCTCCTCCAAACCTAGCTGCCATCGGTGGCCCAAACGCGCCCTACAAAATGACACCTGCCAAGTGGGCTCTTGAGTTTGGCTTCTTGGGGAAAAGTGACTCCTTTCAAAACCAACTTGCCTGCGTCCCGTCCCGTGCTTTTGCTACAAAAATTCCATAAGGACGAGGATTCCTCCCAGACCAAAGCTGCCCCCTCCTCCAAACCTGGCTGCCATCGGAGGCCCAAACGCGCCCTACAAAATGACATCTGCCAAGTGGGCTCTTGAGTTTGGCTTTCTGGGGAAAAGTGCCTCCTTTCGGAGTCAACTTGCCTGCGGCCCATGCAGGGCTTTTGCCTACAAAAATTCCATAAGGACGAGGATTTCTCCCAGACCAAAGCTGCCCCCTCCTCCAAACCTGGCTGCCATCGGAGGCCCAAACGTGCCCTACAAAATGACATCTGCCAAGTGGGCTCTTGAGTTTGGCTTCTTGGGTGGAAGTACCTCCTTTCAAAGCCAACTTGCCTGCGGCCCGTCCTGGGATTTGCCTACAAAAATTCCATAAGGACGAGGATTTCTCCCAGACCAAAGCTGCCCCCTCCTCCAAACCTGGCTGCCATCGGAGGCCCAAACTCGCCCCACAAAATGACACCTGCATTGAGGGTTCTTGAGTTTGGCTTCCTGGGGAAAAGTGCCTCCTTTCGGAGTCAACTTGCCTGCGGCCCATGCAGGGCTTTTGCCTACAAAAATTCCATAAGGACGAGGATTTCTCCCAGACCAAAGCTGCCCCCTCCTCCAAACCTGGCTGCCATCGGAGGCCCAAACGCGCCCTACAAAATGACATCTGCCAAGTGGGCTCTTGAGTTTGGCTTCTTGTGGAAAAGTGCCTCCTTTCAAAGCCAACTTGCCTAACTATCCTGCGGCCCGTGCTGGGCTTTAGACTACAAAAATTCCATAAGGACGAGGATTTCTCCCAGACCAAAGCTGCCCCCTCCTCCAAACCTGGCTGCCATCAGAGGCCCAAACGCGCCCCACAAAATGACATCTGCATTGAGGGTTCTTGAGTTTGGCTTCTTGGGGAGAAGTGCCTCCTTTCGGAGCCAACTTGCCTAACTTGCCTGCGGCCCGTCCTGGGCTTTTGCCTCCAAAAATTCCAGAAGGAAGAGGATTTCTCCCAGGCCAAAGCTGCCCCCTCCTCCAAACCTGGCTGCCATCAGAGGCCCAAACGTGCCCTACAAAATGACACCTGCCAAGTCGGCTCTTGAGTTTGGCTTCTTGGGGAAAAGTGCCTCCTTTCAAAGCCAACTTGCCTGCAGCCCGTCCTGGGCTTTAGACTAGAAAAATTCCAGAAGGACGAGGATTTCTCCCAGACCAAAGCTGCCCCCTCCTCCAAACCTGGCTGCCATCGGAGGCCCAAACGTGCCCTACAAAATGACACCTGCCAAGTGGGCTCTTGAGTGTGGCTTCTTGGGGAAAAGTGCCTCCTTTCGAAGCCAACTTGCCTAACTAGCCTGCGGCCCGTGCTGGGCTTTTGCCTCCAAAAATTCCATAAGGACGAGGATTTCTCCCAGACCAAAGCTGCCCCCTCCTCCAAACCTGGCTGCCATCGGAGGCCCAAACGCGCCCTACAAAATGACATCTGCATTGTGGGTTCTTGAGTTTGGCTTCTTGGGGAGAAGTGCCTCCTTTCGGAGCCAACTTGCCTAACTTGCCTGCGGCCCGTCCTGGGCTTTTGCCTCCAAAAATTCCAGAAGGACGAGGATTTCTCGCAGGCCAAAGCTGCCCCCTCCTCCAAACCTGGCTGCCATCGGAGGCCCAAACGCGCCCTACAAAATGACACCTGCCAAGTGGGCTCTTGAGTTTGGCTTCTTGGGTGGAAGTACCTCCTTTCAAAGTCAACTTGCCTGCGGCCCGTGCTGGGCTTTTGCCTACAAAAATTCCATAAGGACGAGGATTTCTCCCAGACCAAAGCTGCCCCCTCCGCCAAACCTGGCTGCCATTGGAGGCCCAAACGCGCCCTACAAAATGACATCTGCCAAGTGGGCTCTTGAGTTTGGCTTCTTGGGGGAAAGTGCCTCCTTTCAAAGCCAACTTGCCAAACTAGCCTGCGGCCCGTGCTGGGCTTTAGACTACAAAAATTCCATAAGGACGAGGATTTCTCCCAGACCAAAGCTGCCCCCTCCTCCAAACCTGGCTGCCATCGGAGGCCCAAACGCGCCCCACAAAATGACACCTGCATTGAGGGTTCTTGAGTTTGGCTTCCTGGGGAAAAGTGCCTCCATTCGGAGTCAACTTGCCTGCGGCCCATGCAGGGCTTTTGCCTCCAAAAATTCCAGAAGGACGAGGATTTCTCCCAGACCAAAGCTGCCCCCTCCTCCAAACCTGGCTGCCATCGGAGGCCCAAACGTGCCCTACAAAATGACACCTGCCAAGTGGGCTCTTGAGTTTGGCTTCTTGGGTGGAAGTGCCTCCTTTCAAAGCCAACTTGCCTGCGGCCCGTCCTGGGCTTTTGCCTACAAAAATTCCATAAGGACGAGGATTTCTCCCAGACCAAAGCTGCCCCCTCCTCCAAACCTGGCTGCCATCGGAGGCCCAAACGCGCCCTACAAAATGACATCTGCCAAGTGGGCTCTTGAGTTTGGCTTTCTGGGGAAAAGTGCCTCCTTTCGGAGTCAACTTGCCTGCGGCCCATGCAGGGCTTTTGCCTACAAAAATTCCATAAGGACGAGGATTTCTCCCAGACCAAAGCTGCCCCCTCCTCCAAACCTGGCTGCCATCGGAGGCCCAAACGTGCCCTACAAAATGACATCTGCCAAGTGGGCTCTTGAGTTTGGCTTCTTGGGTGGAAGTACCTCCTTTCAAAGCCAACTTGCCTGCGGCCCGTCCTGGGATTTGCCTACAAAAATTCCATAAGGACGAGGATTTCTCCCAGACCAAAGCTGCCCCCTCCTCCAAACCTGGCTGCCATCGGAGGCCCAAACTCGCCCCACAAAATGACACCTGCATTGAGGGTTCTTGAGTTTGGCTTCCTGGGGAAAAGTGCCTCCTTTCGGAGTCAACTTGCCTGCGGCCCATGCAGGGCTTTTGCCTACAAAAATTCCAGAAGGACGAGGATTTCTCCCAGACCAAAGCTGCCCCCTCCTCCAAACCTGGCTGCCATCGGAGGCCCAAACGTGCCCTACAAAATGACACCTGCCAAGTGGGCTCTTGGGTTTGGCTTCTTGGGTGGAAGTGCCTACTTTCAAAGCCAACTTGCCTGCGTCCCGTCCTGGGCTTTTGCCTACAAAAATTCCATAAGGACGAGGATTTCTCCCAGACCAAAGCTGCCCCCTCCTCCAAACCTGGCTGCCATCGGAGGCCCAAACGCGCCCTACAAAATGACATCTGCCAAGTGGGCTCTTGAGTTTGGCTTCTTGCGGAAAAGTGCCTCCTTTCAAAGCCAACTTGCCTAACTAGCCTGCGGCCCGTGCTGGGCTTTTGCCTCCAAAAATTCCATAAGGACGAGGATTTCTCCCAGGCCAAAGCTGCCCCCTCCTCCAAACCTGGCTGCCATCGGAGGCCCAAACGTGCCCTACAAAATGACACCTGTCAAGTGGGCTCTTGAGTTTGGCTTCTTGGGTGGAAGTGCCTCCTTTCAAAGCCAACTTGCCTGCGGCCCGTCCTGGGCTTTTGCCTACAAAAATTCCATAAGGACGAGGATTTCTCCCAGACCAAAGCTGCCCCCTCCTCCAAACCTGGCTGCCATCGGAGGCCCAAACGCGCCCTACAAAATGACATCTGCCAAGTGGGCTCTTGAGTTTGGCTTCTTGCGGAAAAGTGCCTCCTTTCAAAGCCAACTTGCCTAACTAGCCTGCAGCCCATTCTGGGCTTTTGCCTACAAAAATTCCATAAGGACGAGGATTTCTCCCAGACCAAAGCTGCCCCCTCCTCCAAACCTAGCTGCCATCGGTGGTCCAAACGCGCCCTACAAAATGACATCTGCCAAGTGGGCTCTTGAGTTTGGCTTCTTGGGGGAAAGTGCCTCCTTTCAAAGCCAACTTGCCTGCGTCCCGTCCTGGGCTTTTGCCTACAAAAATTCCATAAGAACGAGGATTTCTCACAGACCAAAGCTGCCCCCTCCTCCAAACCTGGCTGCCATCGGAGGCCCAAACGCGCCCTAGAAAATGACATCTGCATTGTGGGTTCTTGAGTTTGGCTTCTTGGGGAAAAGTGCCTCCTTTCGGAGCCAACTTGCCTAACTTGCCTGCGGCCCGTCCTGGGCTTTTGAGTACAAAAATTCCAGAAGGACGAGGATTTCTCCCAGACCAAAGCTGCCCCCTCCTCCAAACCTGGCTGCCATCGGAGGCCCAAACGCGCCCCACAAAATGACATCTGCATTGTGGGCTCTTGAGTTTGGCTTCTTGGGTAATAGTGCCTCCTTTCAAAGCCAACTTGCCTAACTAGCCTGCAGCCCACTCTGGGCTTTTGCCTACAAAAATTCCAGAAGGACAAGGATTTCTCCCAGACCAAAGCTGCCCCCTCCTCCAAACCTGGCTGCCATCGGAGGCCCAAACGCACCCCACAAAATGACATCTGCATTGAGGGTTCTGGAGTTTGGCTTCTTGGGGAAAAGTGCCTCCTTTCGGAGCCAACTTGCCTAACTTGCCTGCGGCCCGTCCTGGGCTTTTGCCTACAAAAATTCCATAAGGACGAGGATTTCTCCCAGACCAAAGCTGCCCCCTCCTCCAAACCTGGCTGCCATCGGAGGCCCAAACGCGCCCCACAAAATGACACCTGCATTGAGGGTTCTTGAGTTTGGCTTCCTGGGGAAAAGTGCCTCCTTTCAAAACCAACTTGCCTGTGTCCCGTCCCGGGCTTTTGCTACAAAAATTCCATAAGGGCGAGGATTCCTCCCAGACCAAAGCTGCCCCCTCCTCCAAACCTGGCTGCCATCGGAGGCCCAAACGTGTCCTACAAAATGACATCTGCCATGTGGGCTCTTGAGTTTGGCTTCTTGGGTGGAAGTGCCTCCTTTCAAAGCCAACTTGCCTGCGGCCCGTCCTGGGCTTTTGCCTACAAAAATTCCATAAGGACGAGGATTTCTCCCAGACCAAAGCTGCCCCCTCCTCCAAACCTGGCTGCCATCGGAGGCCCAAACGCGCCCTACAAAATGACATCTGCCAAGTGGGCTCTTGAGTTTGGCTTCTTGCGGAAAAGTGCCTCCTTTCAAAGCCAACTTGCCTAACTAGCCTGCAGCCCATTCTGGGCTTTTGCCTACAAAAATTCCATAAGGACGAGGATTTCTCCGAGACCAAAGCTGCCCCCTCCTCCAAACCTAGCTGCCATCGGTGGCCCAAACGCGCCCTACAAAATGACATCTGCCAAGTGGGCTCCTGAGTTTGGCTTCTTGGGGGAAAGTGCCTCCTTTCAAAGCCAACTTGCCTGCAGCCCGTGCTGGGCTTTAGACTACAAAAATTCCATAAGGACGAGGATTTCTCCCAGAACAAAGCTGCCCCCTCCTCCAAAACTGGCTGCCATCGGAGGCCCAAACGCGCCCCACAAAATGACATCTGCATTGAGGGTTCTTGAGTTTGGCTTCTTGGGGAAAAGTGCCTCCTTTCGGAGCCAACTTGCCTAACTTGCCTGCGGCCCATCCTGGGCTTTTGATTCCAAAAATTCCATAAGGACGAGGATTCCTCCCAGACCAAAGCTGCCCCCTCCTCCAAACCTGGCTGCCATCGGAGGCCCAAACGCGCCCCACAAAATGACATCTGCATTGAGTGTTCTTGAGTTTGGCTTCTTGGGGAAAAGTGCCTCCTTTCGGAGTCAACTTGCCTAACTTGCCTGCGGCCCATGCGGGGTTTTTGCCTACAAAAATTCCATAAGGACGAGGATTTCTCCCAGACCAAAGCTGCCCCCTCCTCCAAACATGGCTGACATCGGAGGCCCAAACGCGCCCTACAAAATGGCACCTGCCAAGTGGGCTCTTGAGTTTGGCTTCTTGGGGAAAAGTGACTCCATTCAAAACCAACTTGCCTGCGTCCCGTACCGGGCTTTTGCTACAAAAATTCCGTAAGGACGAGGATTTCTCCGAGAAGAAAGCTGCCCCCTCCTCCAAACCTGGCTGCCATCGGAGGTCCAAACGCGCCCTACAAAATGACATCTGCATTGTGGGTTCTTGAGTTTGGCTTCTTGGGGAAAAGTGCCTCCTTTCGGAGCCAACTTGCCTAACTTGCCTGCGGCCCGTCCTGGGCTTTTGAGTACAAAAATTCCATAAGGACGAGGATTTCTCCCAGACCAAAGCTGCCCCCTCCTCCAAACCTGGCTGCCATCGGAGGCCCAAACGTGCCCTACAAAATGACACCTGCCAAGTGGGCTCTTGAGTTTGGCTTCTTGGGTGGAAGTGCCTCCTTTCAAAGCCAACTTGCCTAACTAGACTGCGGCCCGTGCTGGGCTTTAGACTACAAAAATTCCATAAGGACGAGGATTTCTCCCAGACCAAAGCTGCCCCCTCCTCCAAACCTGCCTGCCATCAGAGGCCCAAATGCGCCCCACAAAATGACATCTGCCAAGTGGGCTCTTGAGTTTGGCTTCTTGGGGAAAAGTGCCTCCTTTCAGAGCCAACTTGCCTAACTTGCCTGCGGCCCGTCCTGGGCTTTTGCCTCCAAAAATTCCAGAAGGACGAGGATTTCTCCCAGACCAAAGCTGCCCCCTCCTCCAAACCTGGCTGATACCGGAGGCCCAAACGCGCCCTACAAAATGACACCTGCATTGAGGGTTCTTGAGTTTGGCTTCCTGGGGAAAAGTGCCTCCTTTCGGAGTCAACTTGCCTGCGGCCCATGCAGAGCTTTTGCCTACAAAAATTCCAAAAGGACGAGGATTTCTCCCAGACCAAAGCTGCCCCCTCCTCCAAACCTGGCTGCCATCGGAGGCCCAAACGTGCCCTACAAAATGACACCTGCCAAGTGGGCTCTTGAGTTTGGCTTCTTGGGTGGAAGTGCCTCCTTTCAAAGCCAACTTGCCTGCGGCCCGTCCTAGGCTTTTGCCTACAAAAATTCCATAAGGACGAGGATTTCTCCCAGACCAAAGCTGCCCCCTCCTCCAAACCTGGCTGCCATCGGAGGCCCAAACGCGCCCCACAAAATGACATCTGCATTGAGGGTTCTTGAGTTTGGCTTCTTGGGGAAAAGTGCCTCCTTTCAAAGCCAACTTGCCTAACTAGCCTGCAGCCCATTCTGGGCTTTTGCCTCCAAAAATTCCATAAGGACGAGGATTTCTCCCAGACCAAAGCTGCCCCCTCCTCCAAACCTGGCTGCCATCGGAGGCCCAAACGCGCCCTACAAAATGACATCTGCCAAGTGGGCTCTTGAGTTTGGCTTCTTGGGGAAAAGTGACTCCTTTCGGAGTCAACTTGCCGGCGGCCCATGCAGGGCTTTTGCCTACAAAAATTCCAGAAGGACGAGGATTTCTCCCAGACCAAAGCTGCCCCCTCCTCCAAACCTGGCTGCCATCGGAGGCCCAAACGTGCCCTACAAAATGACATCTGCCAAGTGGGCTCTTGAGTTTGGCTTCTTGGGTGGAAGTGCCTCCTTTCAAAGCCAACTTGCCTGCGGCCCGTCCTGGGCTTTTGCCTCCAAAAATTCCATAAGGACGAGGATTTCTCCCAGACCAAAGCTGCCCCCTCCTCCAAACCTGGCTGCCATCAGAGGCCCAAACGCGCCCTACAAAATGACATCTGCCAAGTGGGCTCTTGAGTTTGGCTTTCTGGGGAAAAGTGCCTCCTTTCGGACTCAACTTGCCTGCGGCCCATGCAGGGCTTTTGCCTACAAAAATTCCAGAAGGACGAGGATTTCTCCCAGACCAAAGCAGCCCCCTCCTCCAAACCTGGCTGTCATCGGAGGCCCAAACGCGCCCTACAAAATGACATCTGCCAAGTGGGCTCTTGAGTTTGGCTTCTTGGGTGGAAGTACCTCCTTTCAAAGCCAACTTGTCTGCGGCCCTTCCTGGGCTGTTGCCTACAAAAATTCCATAAGGACGAGGATTCCTCCCAGACCAAAGCTGCCCCCTCCTCCAAACCTGGCTGCCATCGGAGGCCCAAACGCGCCCTACAAAATGACATCTGCCAAGTGGGCTCTTGAGTTTGGCTTCTTGGGGAAAAGTGACTCCTTTCGGAGCCAACTTGCCTAATTTGCCGGCGGCCCGTCCTGGGCTTTTGCCTCCAAAAATTCCAGAAGGACGAGGATTTCTCCCAGACCAAAGCTGCCCCCTCCTCCAAACCTGGCTGCCATCGGAGGCCCAAACGCGCCCCACCAAATGACACCTGCATTGAGGGTTCTTGAGTTTGGCTTCCTGGGGAAAAGTGCCTCCTTTCGGAGTCAACTTGCCTGCGGCCCATGCAGAGCTTTTGCCTACAAAAATTCCAGAAGGACGAGGATTTCTCCCAGACCAAAGCTGCCCCCTCCTCCAAACCTGGCTGCCATCGGAGGCCCAAACGTGCCCTACAAAATGACACCTGCCAAGTGGGCTCTTGAGTTTGGCTTCTTGGGTGGAAGTGCCTCCTTTCAAAGCCAACTTGCCTGCGGCCCGTCCTAGGCTTTTGCCTACAAAAATTCCATAAGGACGAGGATTTCTCCCAGACCAAAGCTGCCCCCTCCTCCAAACCTGGCTGCCATCGGAGGCCGAAACGCGCCCTACAAAATGACATCTGCCAAGTGGGCTCTTGAGATTGGCTTCTTGCGGAAAAGTGCCTCCTTTCAAAGCCAACTTGCCTAACTAGCCTGCAGCCCATTCTGGGCTTTTGCCTACAAAAATTCCATAAGGACGAGGATTTCTCCCAGACCAAAGCTGCCCCCTCCTCCAAACCTGGCTGCCATCGGAGGCCCAAACGCGCCCTACAAAATGACATCTGCCAAGTGGGCTCTTGAGTTTGGCTTTCTGGGGAAAAGTGCCTCCTTTCGGACTCAACTTGCCTGCGGCCCATGCAGGGCTTTTGCCTACAAAAATTCCAGAAGGACGAGGATTTCTCCCAGACCAAAGCAGCCCCCTCCTCCAAACCTGGCTGTCATCGGAGGCCCAAACGCGCCCTACAAAATGACATCTGCCAAGTGGGCTCTTGAGTTTGGCTTCTTGGGTGGAAGTACCTCCTTTCAAAGCCAACTTGCCTGCGGCCCTTCCTGGGCTGTTGCCTACAAAAATTCCATAAGGACGAGGCTTCCTCCCAGACCAAAGCTGCCCCCTCCTCCAAACCTGGCTGCCATCGGAGGCCCAAACGCGCCCTACAAAATGACATCTGCCAAGTGGGCTCTTGAGTTTGGCTTCTTGGGGAAAAGTGCCTCCTTTCAAAGCCAACTTGCCTAACTAGCCTGCGGCCCGTGCTGGGCTTTAGACTACAAAAATTCCATAAGGACGAGGATTTCTCCCAGACCAAAGCTGCCCCCTCCTCCAAACCTGGCTGCCATCGGAGGCCCAAACGCGCCCTACAAAATGACACCTGCATTGAGGGTTCTTGATTTTGGCTTTCTGGGGAAAAGTGCCTCCTTTCGGAGTCAACTTGCCTGCGGCCCATGCAGGGCTTTTGCCTACAAAAATTCCATAAGGACGAGGATTTCTCCCAGACCAAAGCTGCCCCCTCCTCCAAACCTGGCTGCCATCGGAGGCCCAAACGCGCCCTACAAAATGACATCTGCCAAGTGGGCTCTTGAGTTTGGCTTCTTGTGGAAAAGTGCCTCCTTTCAAAGCCAACTTGCCTAACTATCCTGCGGCCCGTGCTGGGCTTTAGACTACAAAAATTCCATAAGGACGAGGATTTCTCCCAGACCAAAGCTGCCCCCTCCTCCAAACCTGGCTGCCATCGGAGGCCCAAACGCGCCCCACAAAATGACATCTGCATTGAGGGTTCTTGAGTTTGGCTTCTTGGGGAAAAGTGCCTCCTTTCGGAGCCAACTTGCCTAACTTGCCTGCGGCCCGTGCAGGGGTTTTGCCTCCAAAAATTCCAGAAGGAAGAGGATTTCTCCCAGGCCAAAGCTGCCCCCTCCTCCAAACCTGGCTGCCATCAGAGGCCCAAACGTGCCCTACAAAATGACACCTGCCAAGTGGGCTCTTGAGTTTGGCTTCTTGGGTAAAAGTGCCTCCTTTCAAAGCCAACTTGCCTGCAGCCCGTGCTGGGCTTTAGACTAGAAAAATTCCAGAAGGACGAGGATTTCTCCCAGACCAAAGCTGCCCCCTCCTCCAAACCTGGCTGCCATCGGAGGCCCAAACGTGCCCTACAAAATGACACCTGCCAAGTGGGCTCTTGAGTTTGGCTTCTTGGGGAAAAGTGCCTCCTTTCGAAGCCAACTTGCCTAACTAGCCTGCGGCCCGTGCTGGGCTTTTGCCTACAAAAATTCCATAAGGACGAGGATTTCTCCCAGACCAAAGCTGCCCCCTCCTCCAAACCTGGCTGCCATCGGAGGCCCAAACGCGCCCTACAAAATGACATCTGCATTGTGGGTTCTTGAGTTTGGCTTCTTGGGGAGAAGTGCCTCCTTTCGGAGCCAACTTGCCTAACTTGCCTGCGGCCCGTCCTGGGCTTTTGCCTCCAAAAATTCCAGAAGGACGAGGATTTCTCCCAGGCCAAAGCTGCCCCCTCCTCCAAACCTGGCTGCCATCGGAGGCCCAAACGCGCCCTACAAAATGACACCTGCCAAGTGGGCTCTTGAGTTTGGCTTCTTGGGGAAAAGTGACTCCTTTCAAAACCAACTTGCCTGCATCCCGTCCCGGGCTTTTGCTACAAAAATTCCATAAGGACGAGGATTCCTCCCAGACCAAAGCTGCCCCCTCCTCCAAACCTGGCTGCCATCGGAGGCCCAAACGTGCCCTACAAAATGACATCTGCCAAGTGGGCTCTTGAGTTTGGCTTCTTGGGTGGAAGTACCTCCTTTCAAAGCCAACTTGCCTGCGGCCCGTGCTTGGCTTTTGCCTACAAAAATTCCATAAGGACGAGGATTTCTCCCAGACCAAAGCTGCCCCCTCCGCCAAACCTGGCTGCCATTGGAGGCCCAAACGCGCCCTACAAAATGACATCTGCCAAGTGGGCTCTTGAGTTTGGCTTCTTGGGGGAAAGTGCCTCCTTTCAAAGCCAACTTGCCAAACTAGCCTGCGGCCCGTGCTGGGCTTTAGACTACAAAAATTCCATAAGGACGAGGATTTCTCCCAGACCAAAGCTGCCCCCTCCTCCAAACCTGGCTGCCATCAGAGGCCCAAACGCGCCCCACAAAATGACACCTGCATTGAGGGTTCTTGAGTTTGGCTTCCTGGGGAAAAGTGCCTCCTTTCGGAGTCAACTTGCCTGCGGCCCATGCAGGGCTTTTGCCTCCAAAAATTCCAGAAGGACGAGGATTTCTCCCAGACCAAAGCTGCCCCCTCCTCCAAACCTGGCTGCCATCGGAGGCCCAAACGTGCCCTACAAAATGACACCTGCCAAGTGGGCTCTTGAGTTTGGCTTCTTGGGTGGAAGTGCCTCCTTTCAAAGCCAACTTGCCTGCGGCCCGTCCTGGGCTTTTGCCTACAAAAATTCCATAAGGACGAGGATTTCTCCCAGACCAAAGCTGCCCCCTCCTCCAAACCTAGCTGCCATCAGAGGCCCAAATGCGCCCTACAAAATGACACCTGCCAAGTGGGCTCTTGAGTTTGGCTTCTTGGGGAAAAGTGACTCCTTTCAAAACCAACTTGCCTGCGTCCCGTCCCGGGCTTTTGCTACAAAAATTCCATAAGGACGAGGATTCCTCCCAGACCAAAGCTGCCCCCTCCTCCAAACCTGGCTGCCATCGGAGGCCCAAACGCGCCCTACAAAATGACATCTGCCAAGTGGGCTCTTGAGTTTGGCTTTCTGGGGAAAAGTGCCTCCTTTCGGAGTCAACTTGCCTGCGTCCCGTCCCGGGCTTTTGCCTTCAAAAATTCCATAAGGACGAGGATTCCTCCCAGACCAAAGCTGCCCCCTCCTCCAAACCTGGCTGCCATCGGAGGCCCAAACGCGCCCTACAAAATGACATCTGCCAAGTGGGCTCTTGAGTTTGGCTTCTTGCGGAAAAGTGCCTCCTTTCGGAGTCAACTTGCCTGCGGCTCATGCAGGGCTTTTGCCTACAAAAATTCCATAAGGACGAGGATTTCTCCCAGACCAAAGCTGCCCCCTCCTCCAAACCTGGCTGCCATCGGAGGCCCAAACGTGCCCTACAAAATGACATCTGCCAAGTGGGCTCTTGAGTTTGGCTCCTTGGGGGAAAGTGCCTCCTTTCAAAGCCAACTTGCCTGCGGCCCGTCCTGGGCTTTTGCCTCCAAAAATTCCATAAGGACGAGGATTTCTCCCAGACCAAAGCTGCCCCCTCCTCCAAACCTGGCTGCCATCGGAGGCCCAAACGCGCCCTACAAAATGACATCTGCCAAGTGGGCTCTTGAGTTTGGCTTCTTGCGGAAAAGTGCCTCCTTTCAAAGCCAACTTGCCTAACTAGCCTGCGGCCCATTCTGGGCTTTTGCCTACAAAAATTCCATAAGGACGAGGATTTCTCCCAGACCAAAGCTGCCCCCTCCTCCAAACCTGGCTGCCATCGGAGGCCCAAACGCGCCCTACAAAATGACATCTGCCAAGTGGGCTCTTGAGTTTGGCTTCTTGGGGGAAAGTGCCTCCTTTCAAAGCCAACTTGCCTGCGTCCCGTCCTGGGCTTTTGCCTACAAAAATTCCGTAAGGACGAGGATTTCTCCGAGAAGAAAGCTGCCCCCTCCTCCAAACCTGGCTGCCATCGGAGGTCCAAACGCGCCCTACAAAATGACATCTGCATTGTGGGTTCTTGAGTTTGGCTTCTTGGGGAAAAGTGCCTCCTTTCCGAGCCAACTTGCCTAACTTGCCTGCGGCCCGTCCTGGGCTTTTGAGTACAAAAATTCCATAAGGACGAGGATTTCTCCCAGACCAAAGCTGCCCCCTCCTCCAAACCTGGCTGCCATCGGAGGCCCAAACGTGCCCTACAAAATGACACCTGCCAAGTGGGCTCTTGAGTTTGGCTTCTTGGGTGGAAGTGCCTCCTTTCAAAGCCAACTTGCCTGCGGCCCGTCCTGGGCTTTTGCCTACAAAAATTCCATAAGGACGAGGATTTCTCCCAGACCAAAGCTGCCCCCTCCTCCAAACCTGGCTGCCATCAGAGGCCCAAACGCGCCCTACAAAATGACATCTGCCAAGTGGGCTCTTGAGTTTGGCTTCTTGGGGGAAAGTGCCTCCTTTCAGAGCCAACTTGCCTAACTTGCCTGCGGCCCGTCCTGGGCTTTTGCCTCCAAAAATTCCAGAAGGACGAGGATTTCTCCCAGGCCAAAGCTGCCCCCTCCTCCAAACCTGGCTGCCATCGGAGGCCCAAACGCGCCCTACAAAATGACACCTGCATTGAGGGTTCTTGAGTTTGGCTTTCTGGGGAAAAGTGCCTCCTTTCGGAGTCAACTATCCTGCGGCCCATGCAGGGCTTTTGCCTACAAAAATTCCAGAAGGACGAGGATTTCTCCCAGACCAAAGCTGCCCCCTCCTCCAAACCTGGCTGCCATCGGAGGCCCAAACGTGCCCTACAAAATGACACCTGCCAAGTGGGCTCTTGAGTTTGGCTTCTTGGGTGGAAGTGCCTCCTTTCAAAGCCAACTTGCCTGCGGCCGGTCCTGGGCTTTTGCCTACAAAAATTCCATAAGGACGAGGATTTCTCCCAGACCAAAGCTGCCCCCTCCTCCAAACCTGGCTGCCATCGGAGGCCCAAATGCGCCCTACAAAATGACATCTGCCAAGTGGGCTCTTGAGTTTGGCTTCTTGCGGAAAAGTGCCTCCTTTCAAAGCCAACTTGCCTAACTAGCCTGCGGCCCGTGCTGGGCTTTTGCCTACAAAAATTCCATAAGGACGAGGATTTCTCCCAGACCAAAGCTGCCCCCTCCTCCAAACCTGGCTGCCATCAGAGGCCCAAACGCGCCCTACAAAATGACATCTGCCAAGTGGGCTCTTGAGTTTGGCTTCTTGGGGAAAAGTGCCTCCTTTCGGAGCCAACTTGCCTAACTTGCCGGCGGCCCGTCCTGGGCTTTTGCCTCCAAAAATTCCATAAGGACGAGGATTTCTCCCAGACCAAAGCTGCCCCCTCCTCCAAACCTGGCTGCCATCGGAGGCCCAAACGCGCCCCACCAAATGACACCTGCATTGAGGGTTCTTGAGTTTGGCTTCCTGGGGAAAAGTGCCTCCTTTCGGAGTCAACTTGCCTGCGGCCCATGCAGAGCTTTTGCCTACAAAAATTCCAGAAGGACGAGGATTTCTCCCAGACCAAAGCTGCCCCCTCCTCCAAACCTGGCTGCCATCGGAGGCCCAAACGTGCCCTACAAAATGACACCTGCCAAGTGGGCTCTTGAGTTTGGCTTCTTGGGTGGAAGTGCCTCCTTTCAAAGCCAACTTGCCTGCGGCCGGTCCTGGGCTTTTGCCTACAAAAATTCCATAAGGACGAGGATTTCTCCCAGACCAAAGCTGCCCCCTCCTCCAAACCTGGCTGCCATCGGAGGCCCAAATGCGCCCTACAAAATGACATCTGCCAAGTGGGCTCTTGAGATTGGCTTCTTGCGGAAAAGTGCCTCCTTTCAAAGCCAACTTGCCTAACTAGCCTGCAGCCCATTCTGGGCTTTTGCCTACAAAAATTCCATAAGGACGAGGATTTCTCCCAGACCAAAGCTGCCCCCTCCTCCAAACCTAGCTGCCATCGGTGGCCCAAACGCGCCCTACAAAATGACATCTGCCAAGTGGGCTCCTGAGTTTGGCTTCTTGGGGGAAAGTGCCTCCTTTCGGAGCCAACTTGCCTGCAGCCCGTGCTGGGCTTTAGACTACAAAAATTCCATAAGGACGAGGATTTCTCCCAGACCAAAGCTGCCCCCTCCTCCAAACCTGGCTGCCATCGGAGGCCCAAACGCGCCCCACAAAATGACATCTGCATTGAGGGTTCTTGAGTTTGGCTTCTTGGGGAAAAGTGCCTCCTTTCGGAGCCAACTTGCCTAATTGCCTGCGGCCCTTCCTGGGCTTTTGCCTCCAAAAATTCCAGAAGGACGAGGATTTCTCCCAGGCCAAAGCTGCCCCCTCCTCCAAACCTGGCTGCCATCGAGGCCCAAACGTGCCCTACAAAATGACACCTGCCAAGTGGGCTCTTGAGTTTGGCTTCCTGGGGAAAAGTGCCTCCATTCGGAGTCAACTTGCCTGCGGCCCATGCAGGGCTTTTGCCGAAAAAAATTCCATAAGGACGGGGATTTCTCCCAGACCAAAGCTGCCCCCTCCTCCAAACCTGGCTGCCATCGGAGGCCCAAACGCGCCCTACAAAATGACATCTGCCAAGTGGGCTCTTGAGTTTGGCTTCTTGGGGAAAAGTGCTTCCTTTCGGAGCCAAAATGCCTAACTTGCCTGCGTCCCGTCCTGGGCTTTTGCCTCCAAAAATTCCATAAGGACGAGGATTTCTCCCAGACCAAAGCTGCCCCCTCCTCCAAACCTGGCTGCCATCGGAGGCCCAAACGCGCCCTACAAAATGACATCTGCCAAGTGGGCTCTTGAGTTTGGCTTCTTGGGGAAAAGTGACTCCTTTCGGAGTCAACTTGCCGGCGGCCCATGCAGGGCTTTTGCCTACAAAAATTCCAGAAGGACGAGGATTTCTCCCAGACCAAAGCTGCCCCCTCCTCCAAACCTGGCTGCCATCGGAGGCCCTAACGTGCCCTACAAAATGACATCTGCCAAGTGGGCTCTTGAGTTTGGCTTCTTGGGTGGAAGTGCCTCCTTTCAAAGCCAACTTGCCTGCGGCCCGTCCTGGGCTTTTGCCTCCAAAAATTCCATAAGGACGAGGATTTCTCCCAGACCAAAGCTGCCCCCTCCTCCAAACCTGGCTGCCATCAGAGGCCCAAACGCGCCCTACAAAATGACATCTGCCAAGTGGGCTCTTGAGTTTGGCTTTCTGGGGAAAAGTGCCTCCTTTCGGACTCAACTTGCCTGCGGCCCATGCAGGGCTTTTGCCTACAAAAATTCCAGAAGGACGAGGATTTCTCCCAGACCAAAGCAGCCCCCTCCTCCAAACCTGGCTGTCATCGGAGGCCCAAACGCGCCCTACAAAATGACATCTGCCAAGTGGGCTCTTGAGTTTGGCTTCTTGGGTGGAAGTACCTCCTTTCAAAGCCAACTTGCCTGCGGCCCTTCCTGGGCTGTTGCCTACAAAAATTCCATAAGGACGAGGATTCCTCCCAGACCAAAGCTGCCCCCTCCTCCAAACCTGGCTGCCATCGGAGGCCCAAACGCGCCCTACAAAATGACATCTGCCAAGTGGGCTCTTGAGTTTGGCTTCTTGGGGAAAAGTGCCTCCTTTCGGAGCCAACTTGCCTAACTTGCCGGCGGCCCGTCCTGGGCTTTTGCCTCCAAAAATTCCAGAAGGACGAGGATTTCTCCCAGACCAAAGCTGCCCCCTCCTCCAAACCTGGCTGCCATCGGAGGCCCAAACGCGCCCCACCAAATGACACCTGCATTGAGGGTTCTTGAGTTTGGCTTCCTGGGGAAAAGTGCCTCCTTTCGGAGTCAACTTGCCTGCGGCCCATGCAGAGCTTTTGCCTACAGAAATTCCATAAGGACGAGGATTTCTCCCAGACCAAAGCTGCCCCCTCCTCCAAACCTGGCTGCCATCGGAGGCCGAAACGCGCCCTACAAAATAACATCTGCCAAGTGGGCTCTTGAGATTGGCTTCTTGCGGAAAAGTGCCTCCTTTCAAAGCGAACTTGCCTAACTAGCCTGCAGCCCATTCTGGGCTTTTGCCTACAAAAATTCCATAAGGACGAGGATTTCTCCCAGACCAAAGCTGCCCCCTCCTCCAAACCTAGCTGCCATCGGTGGCCCAAACGCGCCCTACAAAATGACATCTGCCAAGTGGGCTCCTGAGTTTGGCTTCTTGGGGAAAAGTGCCTCCTTTCGGAGTCAACTTGCCGGCGGCCCATGCAGGGCTTTTGCCTACAAAAATTCCAGAAGGACGAGGATTTCTCCCAGACCAAAGCTGCCCCCTCCTCCAAACCTGGCTGCCATCGGAGGCCCAAACGTGCCCTACAAAATGACATCTGCCAAGTGGGCTCTTGAGTTTGGCTTCTTGGGTGGAAGTGCCTCCTTTCAAAGCCAACTTGCCTGCGGCCCGTCCTGGGCTTTTTCCTCCAAAAATTCCATAAGGACGAGGATTTCTCCCAGACCAAAGCTGCCCCCTCCTCCAAACCTGGCTGCCATCAGAGGCCCAAACGCGCCCTACAAAATGACATCTGCCAAGTGGGCTCTTGAGTTTGGCTTTCTGGGGAAAAGTGCCTCCTTTCGGACTCAACTTGCCTGCGGCCCATGCAGGGCTTTTGCCTACAAAAATTCCAGAAGGACGAGGATTTCTCCCAGACCAAAGCAGCCCCCTCCTCCAAACCTGGCTGTCATCGGAGGCCCAAACGCGCCCTACAAAATGACATCTGCCAAGTGGGCTCTTGAGTTTGGCTTCTTGGGTGGAAGTACCTCCTTTCAAAGCCAACTTGCCTGCGGCCCTTCCTGGGCTGTTGCCTACAAAAATTCCATAAGGACGAGGCTTCCTCCCAGACCAAAGCTGCCCCCTCCTCCAAACCTGGCTGCCATCGGAGGCCCAAACGCGCCCTACAAAATGACATCTGCCAAGTGGGCTCTTGAGTTTGGCTTCTTGGGGCAAAGTGCCTCCTTTCAAAGCCAACTTGCCTAACTAGCCTGCGGCCCGTGCTGGGCTTTAGACTACAAAAATTCCATAAGGACGAGGATTTCTCCCAGACCAAAGCTGCCCCCTCCTCCAAACCTGGCTGCCATCGGAGGCCCAAACGCGCCCTACAAAATGACATCTGCCAAGTGGGCTCTTGAGTTTGGCTTCTTGTGGAAAAGTGCCTCCTTTCAAAGCCAACTTGCCTAACTAGCCTGCGGCCCGTGCTGGGCTTTAGACTACAAAAATTCCAGAAGGACGAGGATTTCTCCCAGACCAAAGCTGCCCCCTCCTCCAAACCTGGCTGCCATCGGAGGCCCAAACGCGCCCCACAAAATGACATCTGCATTGAGGGTTCTTGAGTTTGGCTTCTTGGGGAAAAGTGCCTCCTTTCGGAGCCAACTTGCCTAACTTGCCTGCGGCCCGTCCTGGGCTTTTGCCTCCAAAAATTCCAGAAGGAAGAGGATTTCTCCCAGGCCAAAGCTGCCCTCTCCTCCAAACCTGGCTGCCATCAGAGGCCCAAACGTGCCCTACAAAATGACACCTGCCAAGTGGGCTCTTGAGTTTGGCTTCTTGGGTAAAAGTGCCTCCTTTCAAAGCCAACTTGCCTGCAGCCCGTGCTGGGCTTTAGACTAGAAAAATTCCAGAAGGACAAGGATTTCTCCCAGACCAAAGCTGCCCCCTCCTCCAAACCTGGCTGCCATCGGAGGCCCAAACGTGCCCTACAAAATGACACCTGCCAAGTGGGCTCTTGAGTTTGGCTTCTTGGGGAAAAGTGCCTCCTTTCGAAGCCAACTTGCCTAACTAGCCTGCGGCCCGTGCTGGGCTTTTGCCTACAAAAATTCCAGAAGGACGAGGATTTCTCCCAGACCAAAGCTGCCCCCTCCTCCAAACCTGGCTGCCATCGGAGGCCCAAACGCGCCCTACAAAATGACATCTGCATTGTGGGTTCTTGAGTTTGGCTTCTTGGGGAGAAGTGCCTCCTTTCGGAGCCAACTTGCCTAACTTGCCTGCGGCCCGTCCTGGGCTTTTGCCTCCAAAAATTCCAGAAGGACGAGGATTTCTCCCAGGCCAAAGCTGCCCCCTCCTCCAAACCTGGCTGCCATCGGAGGCCCAAACGCGCCCTACAAAATGACACCTGCCAAGTGGGCTCTTGAGTTTGGCTTCTTGGGGAAAAGTGACTCCTTTCAAAACCAACTTGCCTGCATCCTGTCCCGGTCTTTTGCTACAAAAATTCCATAAGGACGAGGATTCCTCCCAGACCAAAGCTGCCCCCTCCTCCAAACCTGGCTGCCATCGGAGGCCCAAACGTGCCCTACAAAATGACATCTGCCAAGTGGGCTCTTGAGTTTGGCTTCTTGGGTGGAAGTACCTCCTTTCAAAACCAACTTGCCTGCGGCCCGTGCTTGGCTTTTGCCTACAAAAATTCCATAAGGACGAGGATTTCTCCCAGACCAAAGCTGCCCCCTCCGCCAAACCTGGCTGCCATCGGAGGCCCAAACGCGCCCTACAAAATGACATCTGCCAAGTGGGCTCTTGAGTTTGGCTTCTTGGGGGAAAGTGCCTCCTTTCAAAGCCAACTTGCCAAACTAGCCTGCGGCCCGTGCTGGGCTTTTGCCTACAAAAATTCCATAAGGACGAGGATTTCTCCCAGACCAAAGCTGCCCCCTCCTCCAAACCTGGCTGCCATCAGAGGCCCAAACGCGCCCCACAAAATGACACCTGCATTGAGGGTTCTTGAGTTTGGCTTCCTGGGGAAAAGTGCCTCCTTTCGGAGTCAACTTGCCTGCGGCCCATGTGGGGTTTTTGCCTACAAAAATTCCAGAAGGACGAGGATTTCTCCCAGTCCAAAGCTGCCCCCTCCTCCAAACCTGGCTGCCATCGGAGGCCCAAACGTGCCCTACAAAATGACACCTGCCAAGTGGGCTCTTGAGTTTGGCTTCTTGGGTGGAAGTGCCTCCTTTCAAAGCCAACTTGCCTGCGGCCCGTCCTGGGCTTTTGCCTACAAAAATTCCATAAGGACGAGGATTTCTCCCAGACCAAAGCTGCCCCCTCCTCCAAACCTAGCTGCCATCAGAGGCCCAAATGCGCCCTACAAAATGACACCTGCCAAGTGGGCTCTTGAGTTTGGCTTCTTGGGGAAAAGTGACTCCTTTCAAAACCAACTTGCCTGCGTCCCGTCCCGGGCTTTTGCTACAAAATTCCATAAGGACGAGGATTCCTCCCAGACCAAAGCTGCCCCCTCCTCCAAACCTGGCTGCCATCGGAGGCCCAAACGCGCCCTACAAAATGACACCTGCCAAGTGGGCTCTTGAGTTTGGCTTTCTGGGGAAAAGTGCCTCCTTTCGGAGTCAACTTGCCTGCGGCCCATGCAGGGTTTTTGCCTACAAAAATTCCATAAGGACGAGGATTTCTCCCAGACCAAAGCTGCCCCCTCCTCCAAACCTGGCTGCCATCGGAGGCCCAAACTCGCCCCACAAAATGACATCTGCATTGAGGGTTCTTGAGTTTGGCTTCCTGGGGAAAAGTGCCTCCTTTCGGAGTCAACTTGCCTGCGGCCCATGCAGGGCTTTTGCCTACAAAAATTCCAGAAGGACGAGGATTTCTCCCAGACCAAAGCTGCCCCCTCCTCCAAACCTGGCTGCCATCGGAGGCCCAAACGTGCCCTACAAAATGACACCTGCCAAGTGGGCTCTTGGGTTTGGCTTCTTGGGTGGAAGTGCCTCCTTTCAAAGCCAACTTGCCTGCGTCCCGTCCTGGGCTTTTGCCTACAAAAATTCCATAAGGACGAGGATTTCTCCCAGACCAAAGCTGCCCCCTCCTCCAAACCTGGCTGCCATCGGAGGCCCAAACGCGCCCTACAAAATGACATCTGCCAAGTGGGCTCTTGAGTTTGGCTTCTTGCGGAAAAGTGCCTCCTTTCAAAGCCAACTTGCCTAACTAGCCTGCGGCCCGTGCTGGGCTTTAGACTACAAAAATTCCAGAAGGACGAGGATTTCTCCCAGACCAAAGCTGCCCCCTCCTCCAAACCTGGCTGCCATCGGAGGCCCAAACGCGCCCCACAAAATGACATCTGCATTGAGGGTTCTTGAGTTTTGCTTCTTGGGGAAAAGTGCCTCCTTTCAAAGCCAACTTGCCTAACTTGCCTGCGGCCCGTCCTGGGCTTTTGCCTACAAAAATTCCATAAGGACGAGGATTTCTCCCAGGCCAAAGCTGCCCCCTCCTCCAAACCTGGCTGCCATCGGAGGCCCAAACGTGCCCTACAAAATGACACCTGTCAAGTGGGCTCTTGAGTTTGGCTTCTTGGGGAAATGTGACTCCTTTCAAAACCAACTTGCCTGTGTCCCGTCCCGGGCTTTTGCTACAAAAATTCCATAAGGACGAGGATTCCTCCCAGACCAAAGCTGCCCCCTCCTCCAAACCTGGCTGCCATCGGAGGCCCAAACGTGCCCTACAAAATGACATCTGCCAAGTGGGCTCTTGAGTTTGGCTTCTTGGGTGGAAGTGCCTCCTTTCAAAGCCAACTTGCCTGCGGCCCGTCCTGGGCTTTTGCCTACAAAAATTCCATAAGGACGAGGATTTCTCCCAGACCAAAGCTGCCCCCTCCTCCAAACCTGGCTGCCATCGGAGGCCCAAACGCGCCCTACAAAATGACATCTGCCAAGTGGGCTCTTGAGTTTGGCTTCTTGCGGAAAAGTGCCTCCTTTCAAAGCCAACTTGCCTAACTAGCCTGCAGCCCATTCTGGGCTTTTGCCTACAAAAATTCCATAAGGACGAGGATTTCTCCCAGACCAAAGCTGCCCCCTCCTCCAAACCTAGCTGCCATCGGAAGCCCAAACGTGCCCTACAAAATGACATCTGCCAAGTGGGCTCTTGAGTTTGGCTTCTTGGGTGGAAGTGCCTCCTTTCAAAGCCAACTTGCCTGCGGCCCGTCCTGGGCTTTTGCCTACAAAAATTCCAGAAGGACGAGGATTTCTCCCAGACCAAAGCTGCCCCCTCCTCCAAACCTGGCTGCCATCGGAGGCCCAAACGCGCCCTACAAAATGACATCTGCCAAGTGGGCTCTTGAGTTTGGCTTCTTGCGGAAAAGTGCCTCCTTTCAAAGCCAACTTGCCTAACAAGCCTGCGGCCCATTCTGGGCTTTTACCTACAAAAATTCCATAAGGACGAGGATTTCTCCCAGAACAAAGCTGCCCCCTCCTCCAAACCTGGCTGCCATCGGAGGCCCAAACGCGCCCTACAAAATGACATCTGCCAAGTGGGCTCTTGAGTTTGGCTTCTTGGGGGAAAGTGCCTCCTTTCAAAGCCAACTTGCCTGCGTCCCGTCCTGGGCTTTTGCCTACAAAAATTCCATAAGAACGAGGATTTCTCACAGACCAAAGCTGCCCCCTCCTCCAAACCTGGCTGCCATCGGAGGCCCAAACGCGCCCTAGAAAATGACATCTGCATTGTGGGTTCTTGAGTTTGGCTTCTTGGGGAAAAGTGCCTCCTTTCGGAGCCAACTTGCCTAACTTGCCTGCGGCCCATGCAGGGCTTTTGCCTACAAAAATTCCAGAAGGACGAGGATTTCTCCCAGACCAAAGCTGCCCCCTCCTCCAAACCTGGCTGCCATCGGAGGCCCAAACGCGCCCTACAAAATGACATCTGCCAAGTGGGCTCTTGAGTTTGGCTTCTTGGGTAATAGTGCCTCCTTTCAAAGCCAACTTGCCTAACTAGCCTGCAGCCCACTCTGGGCTTTTGCCTACAAAAATTCCAGAAGGACAAGGATTTCTCCCAGACCAAAGCTGCCCCCTCCTCCAAACCTGGCTGCCATCGGAGGCCCAAACGCGCCCTACAAAATGACATCTGCCAAGTGGGCTCTTGAGTTTGGCTTCTTGGGGAAAAGTGACTCCTTTCAAAACCAACTTGCCTGCGTCCCGTCCCGGACGTTTGCTACAAAAATTCCATAAGGACGAGGATTCCTCCCAGACCAAAGCTGCCCCCTCCGCCAAACCTGGCTGCCATCGGAGGCCCAAACGCGCCCTACAAAATGACATCTGCCAAGCGGGCTCTTGAGTTTGGCTTCTTGGGGAAAATTGCCTCCTTTCGGAGTCAACTTGCCGGCGGCCCATGCAGGGCTTTTGCCTCCAAAAATTCCATAAGGACGAGGATTTCTCCCAGACCAAAGCTGCCCCCTCCTCCAAACCTGGCTGCCATCGGAGGCCCAAACGCACCCCACAAAATGACATCTGCATTGAGGGTTCTGGAGTTTGGCTTCTTGGGGAAAAGTGCCTCCTTTCGGAGCCAACTTGCCTAACTTGCCTGCGGCCCGTGCTGGGCTTTTGCCTACAAAAATTCCATAAGGACGAGGATTTCTCCCAGACCAAAGCTGCCCCCTCCTCCAAACCTGGCTGCCATCGGAGGCCCAAACGCGCCCCACAAAATGACACCTGCATTGAGGGTTCTTGAGTTTGGCTTCCTGGGGAAAATTGCCTCCTTTCAAAACCAACTTGCCTGTGTCCCGTCCCGGGCTTTTGCTACAAAAATTCCATAAGGACGAGGATTCCTCCCAGACCAAAGCTGCCCCCTCCTCCAAACCTGGCTGCCATCGGAGGCCCAAACGTGTCCTACAAAATGACATCTGCCATGTGGGCTCTTGAGTTTGGCTTCTTGGGTGGAAGTGCCTCCTTTCAAAGCCAACTTGCCTGCGACCCGTCCTGGGCTTTTGCCTACAAAAATTCCATAAGGACGAGGATTTCTCCCAGACCAAAGCTGCCCCCTCCTCCAAACCTGGCTGCCATCGGAGGCCCAAACGCGCCCTACAAAATGACATCTGCCAAGTGGGCTCTTGAGTTTGGCTTCTTGCGGAAAAGTGCCTCCTTTCAAAGCCAACTTGCCTAACTAACCTGCAGCCCATTCTGGGCTTTTGCCTACAAAAATTCCATAAGGACGAGGATTTCTCCCAGACCAAAGCTGCCCCCTCCTCCAAACCTGGCTGCCATCGGTGGCCCAAACGCGCCCTACAAAATGACATCTGCCAAGTGGGCTCCTGAGTTTGGCTTCTTGGGGGAAAGTGCCTCCTTTCAAAGCCAACTTGCCTGCAGCCCGTGCTGGGCTTTAGACTACAAAAATTCCATAAGGACGAGGATTTCTCCCAGACCAAAGCTGCCCCCTCCTCCAAAACTGGCTGCCATCGGAGGCCCAAACGCGCCCCACAAAATGACATCTGCATTGAGGGTTCTTGAGTTTGGCTTCTTGGGGAAAAGTGCCTCCTTTCGGAGCCAACTTGCCTAACTTGCCTGCGGCCCATCCTGGGCTTTTGATTCCAAAAATTCCATAAGGACGAGGATTTCTCCCAGACCAAAGCTGCCCCCTCCTCCAAACCTGGCTGCCATCGGAGGCCCAAACGCGCCCCACAAAATGACATCTGCATTGAGTGTTCTTGAGTTTGGCTTCTTGGGGAAAAGTGCCTCCTTTCGGAGTCAACTTGCCTAACTTGCCTGCGGCCCATGCGGGGTTTTTGCCTACAAAAATTCCATAAGGACGAGGATTTCTCCCAGACCAAAGCTGCCCCCTCCTCCAAACCTGGCTGACATCGGAGGCCCAAACGCGCCCTACAAAATGACACCTGCCAAGTGGGCTCTTGAGTTTGGCTTCTTGGGGAAAAGTGACTCCATTCAAAACCAACTTGCCTGCGTCCCGTCCCGGGCTTTTGCTACAAAAATTTCATAAGGACGAGGATTCCTCCCAGACCAAAGCTGCCCCCTCCTCCAAACCTGGCTGCCATCGGAGGCCCAAACGCGCCCTACAAAATGACATCTGCCAAGTGGGCTCTTGAGTTTGGCTTCTTGCGGAAAAGTGCCTCCTTTCGGAGTCAACTTGCCTGCGGCTCATGCAGGGCTTTTGCCTACAAAAATTCCATAAGGACGAGGATTTCTCCCAGACCAAAGCTGCCCCCTCCTCCAAACCTGGCTGCCATCGGAGGCCCAAACGTGCCCTACAAAATGACATCTGCCAAGTGGGCTCTTGAGTTTGGCTTCTTGGGGAAAAGTGCCTCCTTTCAAAGCCAACTTGCCTGCGGCCCGTCCTGGGCTTTTGCCTACAAAAATTCCAGAAGGACGAGGATTTCTCCCAGGCCAAAGCTGCCCCCTCCTCCAAACCTGGCTGCCATCGGAGGCCCAAACGTGCCCTACAAAATGACATCTGCCAAGTGGGCTCTTGAGTTTGGCTTCTTGCGGAAAAGTGCCTCCTTTCAAAGCCAACTTGCCTAACTAGCCTGCGGCCCATTCTGGGCTTTTGCCTACAAAAATTCCATAAGGACGAAGATTTCTCCCAGACCAAAGCTGCCCCCTCCTCCAAACCTGGCTGCCATCGGAGGCCCAAACGCGCCCCACAAAATGACATCTGCCAAGTGGGCTCTTGAGTTTGGCTTCTTGGGGAAAAGTGCCTCCTTTCGGAGTCAACTTGCCGGCGGCCCATGCAGGGCTTTTGCCTACAAAAATTCCATAAGGACGAGAATTTCTCCCAGACCAAAGCTGCCCCCTCCTCCAAACCTGGCTGCCATCGGAGGCCCAAACGCGCCCTACAAAATGACACCTGCCAAGTGGGCTCTTGAGTTTGGCTTCTTGGGGGAAAGTGCCTCCTTTCAAAGCCAACTTGCCTGCGTCCCGTCCTGGGCTTTTGCCTACAAAAATTCCATAAGGACGAGGATTTCTCCGAGAAGAAAGCTGCCCCCTCCTCCAAACCTGGCTGCCATCGGAGGTCCAAACGCGCCCTACAAAATGACATCTGCATTGTGGGTTCTTGAGTTTGGCTTCTTGGGGAAAAGTGCCTCCTTTCGGAGCCAACTTGCCTAACTTGCCTGCGGCCCGTCCTGGGCTTTTGAGTACAAAAATTCCAGAAGGACGAGGATTTCTCCCAGACCAAAGCTGCCCCCTCCTCCAAACCTGGCTGCCATCGGAGGCCCAAACGCGCCCTACAAAATGACATCTGCATTGTGGGTTCTTGAGTTTGGCTTCTTGGGGAGAAGTGCCTCCTTTCGGAGCCAACTTGCCTAACTTGCCTGCGGCCCGTCCTGGGCTTTTGCCTCCAAAAATTCCAGAAGGACGAGGATTTCTCCCAGGCCAAAGCTGCCCCCTCCTCCAAACCTGGCTGCCATCGGAGGCCCAAACGCGCCCTACAAAATGACACCTGCCAAGTGGGCTCTTGAGTTTGGCTTCTTGGGGAAAAGTGACTCCTTTCAAAACCAACTTGCCTGCATCCTGTCCCGGTCTTTTGCTACAAAAATTCCATAAGGACGAGGATTCCTCCCAGACCAAAGCTGCCCCCTCCTCCAAACCTGGCTGCCATCGGAGGCCCAAACGTGCCCTACAAAATGACATCTGCCAAGTGGGCTCTTGAGTTTGGCTTCTTGGGTGGAAGTACCTCCTTTCAAAACCAACTTGCCTGCGGCCCGTGCTTGGCTTTTGCCTACAAAAATTCCATAAGGACGAGGATTTCTCCCAGACCAAAGCTGCCCCCTCCGCCAAACCTGGCTGCCATCGGAGGCCCAAACGCGCCCTACAAAATGACATCTGCCAAGTGGGCTCTTGAGTTTGGCTTCTTGGGGGAAAGTGCCTCCTTTCAAAGCCAACTTGCCAAACTAGCCTGCGGCCCGTGCTGGGCTTTTGCCTACAAAAATTCCATAAGGACGAGGATTTCTCCCAGACCAAAGCTGCCCCCTCCTCCAAACCTGGCTGCCATCAGAGGCCCAAACGCGCCCCACAAAATGACACCTGCATTGAGGGTTCTTGAGTTTGGCTTCCTGGGGAAAAGTGCCTCCTTTCGGAGTCAACTTGCCTGCGGCCCATGTGGGGTTTTTGCCTACAAAAATTCCAGAAGGACGAGGATTTCTCCCAGTCCAAAGCTGCCCCCTCCTCCAAACCTGGCTGCCATCGGAGGCCCAAACGTGCCCTACAAAATGACACCTGCCAAGTGGGCTCTTGAGTTTGGCTTCTTGGGTGGAAGTGCCTCCTTTCAAAGCCAACTTGCCTGCGGCCCGTCCTGGGCTTTTGCCTACAAAAATTCCATAAGGACGAGGATTTCTCCCAGACCAAAGCTGCCCCCTCCTCCAAACCTAGCTGCCATCAGAGGCCCAAATGCGCCCTACAAAATGACACCTGCCAAGTGGGCTCTTGAGTTTGGCTTCTTGGGGAAAAGTGACTCCTTTCAAAACCAACTTGCCTGCGTCCCGTCCCGGGCTTTTGCTACAAAATTCCATAAGGACGAGGATTCCTCCCAGACCAAAGCTGCCCCCTCCTCCAAACCTGGCTGCCATCGGAGGCCCAAACGCGCCCTACAAAATGACATCTGCCAAGTGGGCTCTTGAGTTTGGCTTTCTGGGGAAAAGTGCCTCCTTTCGGAGTCAACTTGCCTGCGGCCCATGCAGGGTTTTTGCCTACAAAAATTCCATAAGGACGAGGATTTCTCCCAGACCAAAGCTGCCCCCTCCTCCAAACCTGGCTGCCATCGGAGGCCCAAACTCGCCCCACAAAATGACATCTGCATTGAGGGTTCTTGAGTTTGGCTTCCTGGGGAAAAGTGCCTCCTTTCGGAGTCAACTTGCCTGCGGCCCATGCAGGGCTTTTGCCTACAAAAATTCCAGAAGGACGAGGATTTCTCCCAGACCAAAGCTGCCCCCTCCTCCAAACCTGGCTGCCATCGGAGGCCCAAACGTGCCCTACAAAATGACACCTGCCAAGTGGGCTCTTGGGTTTGGCTTCTTGGGTGGAAGTGCCTCCTTTCAAAGCCAACTTGCCTGCGTCCCGTCCTGGGCTTTTGCCTACAAAAATTCCATAAGGACGAGGATTTCTCCCAGACCAAAGCTGCCCCCTCCTCCAAACCTGGCTGCCATCGGAGGCCCAAACGCGCCCTACAAAATGACATCTGCCAAGTGGGCTCTTGAGTTTGGCTTCTTGCGGAAAAGTGCCTCCTTTCAAAGCCAACTTGCCTAACTAGCCTGCGGCCCGTGCTGGGCTTTAGACTACAAAAATTCCAGAAGGACGAGGATTTCTCCCAGACCAAAGCTGCCCCCTCCTCCAAACCTGGCTGCCATCGGAGGCCCAAACGCGCCCCACAAAATGACATCTGCATTGAGGGTTCTTGAGTTTTGCTTCTTGGGGAAAAGTGCCTCCTTTCAAAGCCAACTTGCCTAACTTGCCTGCGGCCCGTCCTGGGCTTTTGCCTACAAAAATTCCATAAGGACGAGGATTTCTCCCAGGCCAAAGCTGCCCCCTCCTCCAAACCTGGCTGCCATCGGAGGCCCAAACGTGCCCTACAAAATGACACCTGTCAAGTGGGCTCTTGAGTTTGGCTTCTTGGGGAAATGTGACTCCTTTCAAAACCAACTTGCCTGTGTCCCGTCCCGGGCTTTTGCTACAAAAATTCCATAAGGACGAGGATTCCTCCCAGACCAAAGCTGCCCCCTCCTCCAAACCTGGCTGCCATCGGAGGCCCAAACGTGCCCTACAAAATGACATCTGCCAAGTGGGCTCTTGAGTTTGGCTTCTTGGGTGGAAGTGCCTCCTTTCAAAGCCAACTTGCCTGCGGCCCGTCCTGGGCTTTTGCCTACAAAAATTCCATAAGGACGAGGATTTCTCCCAGACCAAAGCTGCCCCCTCCTCCAAACCTGGCTGCCATCGGAGGCCCAAACGCGCCCTACAAAATGACATCTGCCAAGTGGGCTCTTGAGTTTGGCTTCTTGCGGAAAAGTGCCTCCTTTCAAAGCCAACTTGCCTAACTAGCCTGCAGCCCATTCTGGGCTTTTGCCTACAAAAATTCCATAAGGACGAGGATTTCTCCCAGACCAAAGCTGCCCCCTCCTCCAAACCTAGCTGCCATCGGAAGCCCAAACGTGCCCTACAAAATGACATCTGCCAAGTGGGCTCTTGAGTTTGGCTTCTTGGGTGGAAGTGCCTCCTTTCAAAGCCAACTTGCCTGCGGCCCGTCCTGGGCTTTTGCCTACAAAAATTCCAGAAGGACGAGGATTTCTCCCAGACCAAAGCTGCCCCCTCCTCCAAACCTGGCTGCCATCGGAGGCCCAAACGCGCCCTACAAAATGACATCTGCCAAGTGGGCTCTTGAGTTTGGCTTCTTGCGGAAAAGTGCCTCCTTTCAAAGCCAACTTGCCTAACAAGCCTGCGGCCCATTCTGGGCTTTTACCTACAAAAATTCCATAAGGACGAGGATTTCTCCCAGAACAAAGCTGCCCCCTCCTCCAAACCTGGCTGCCATCGGAGGCCCAAACGCGCCCTACAAAATGACATCTGCCAAGTGGGCTCTTGAGTTTGGCTTCTTGGGGGAAAGTGCCTCCTTTCAAAGCCAACTTGCCTGCGTCCCGTCCTGGGCTTTTGCCTACAAAAATTCCATAAGAACGAGGATTTCTCACAGACCAAAGCTGCCCCCTCCTCCAAACCTGGCTGCCATCGGAGGCCCAAACGCGCCCTAGAAAATGACATCTGCATTGTGGGTTCTTGAGTTTGGCTTCTTGGGGAAAAGTGCCTCCTTTCGGAGCCAACTTGCCTAACTTGCCTGCGGCCCATGCAGGGCTTTTGCCTACAAAAATTCCAGAAGGACGAGGATTTCTCCCAGACCAAAGCTGCCCCCTCCTCCAAACCTGGCTGCCATCGGAGGCCCAAACGCGCCCTACAAAATGACATCTGCCAAGTGGGCTCTTGAGTTTGGCTTCTTGGGTAATAGTGCCTCCTTTCAAAGCCAACTTGCCTAACTAGCCTGCAGCCCACTCTGGGCTTTTGCCTACAAAAATTCCAGAAGGACAAGGATTTCTCCCAGACCAAAGCTGCCCCCTCCTCCAAACCTGGCTGCCATCGGAGGCCCAAACGCGCCCTACAAAATGACATCTGCCAAGTGGGCTCTTGAGTTTGGCTTCTTGGGGAAAAGTGACTCCTTTCAAAACCAACTTGCCTGCGTCCCGTCCCGGACGTTTGCTACAAAAATTCCATAAGGACGAGGATTCCTCCCAGACCAAAGCTGCCCCCTCCGCCAAACCTGGCTGCCATCGGAGGCCCAAACGCGCCCTACAAAATGACATCTGCCAAGCGGGCTCTTGAGTTTGGCTTCTTGGGGAAAATTGCCTCCTTTCGGAGTCAACTTGCCGGCGGCCCATGCAGGGCTTTTGCCTCCAAAAATTCCATAAGGACGAGGATTTCTCCCAGACCAAAGCTGCCCCCTCCTCCAAACCTGGCTGCCATCGGAGGCCCAAACGCACCCCACAAAATGACATCTGCATTGAGGGTTCTGGAGTTTGGCTTCTTGGGGAAAAGTGCCTCCTTTCGGAGCCAACTTGCCTAACTTGCCTGCGGCCCGTGCTGGGCTTTTGCCTACAAAAATTCCATAAGGACGAGGATTTCTCCCAGACCAAAGCTGCCCCCTCCTCCAAACCTGGCTGCCATCGGAGGCCCAAACGCGCCCCACAAAATGACACCTGCATTGAGGGTTCTTGAGTTTGGCTTCCTGGGGAAAATTGCCTCCTTTCAAAACCAACTTGCCTGTGTCCCGTCCCGGGCTTTTGCTACAAAAATTCCATAAGGACGAGGATTCCTCCCAGACCAAAGCTGCCCCCTCCTCCAAACCTGGCTGCCATCGGAGGCCCAAACGTGTCCTACAAAATGACATCTGCCATGTGGGCTCTTGAGTTTGGCTTCTTGGGTGGAAGTGCCTCCTTTCAAAGCCAACTTGCCTGCGACCCGTCCTGGGCTTTTGCCTACAAAAATTCCATAAGGACGAGGATTTCTCCCAGACCAAAGCTGCCCCCTCCTCCAAACCTGGCTGCCATCGGAGGCCCAAACGCGCCCTACAAAATGACATCTGCCAAGTGGGCTCTTGAGTTTGGCTTCTTGCGGAAAAGTGCCTCCTTTCAAAGCCAACTTGCCTAACTAACCTGCAGCCCATTCTGGGCTTTTGCCTACAAAAATTCCATAAGGACGAGGATTTCTCCCAGACCAAAGCTGCCCCCTCCTCCAAACCTGGCTGCCATCGGTGGCCCAAACGCGCCCTACAAAATGACATCTGCCAAGTGGGCTCCTGAGTTTGGCTTCTTGGGGGAAAGTGCCTCCTTTCAAAGCCAACTTGCCTGCAGCCCGTGCTGGGCTTTAGACTACAAAAATTCCATAAGGACGAGGATTTCTCCCAGACCAAAGCTGCCCCCTCCTCCAAAACTGGCTGCCATCGGAGGCCCAAACGCGCCCCACAAAATGACATCTGCATTGAGGGTTCTTGAGTTTGGCTTCTTGGGGAAAAGTGCCTCCTTTCGGAGCCAACTTGCCTAACTTGCCTGCGGCCCATCCTGGGCTTTTGATTCCAAAAATTCCATAAGGACGAGGATTTCTCCCAGACCAAAGCTGCCCCCTCCTCCAAACCTGGCTGCCATCGGAGGCCCAAACGCGCCCCACAAAATGACATCTGCATTGAGTGTTCTTGAGTTTGGCTTCTTGGGGAAAAGTGCCTCCTTTCGGAGTCAACTTGCCTAACTTGCCTGCGGCCCATGCGGGGTTTTTGCCTACAAAAATTCCATAAGGACGAGGATTTCTCCCAGACCAAAGCTGCCCCCTCCTCCAAACCTGGCTGACATCGGAGGCCCAAACGCGCCCTACAAAATGACACCTGCCAAGTGGGCTCTTGAGTTTGGCTTCTTGGGGAAAAGTGACTCCATTCAAAACCAACTTGCCTGCGTCCCGTCCCGGGCTTTTGCTACAAAAATTTCATAAGGACGAGGATTCCTCCCAGACCAAAGCTGCCCCCTCCTCCAAACCTGGCTGCCATCGGAGGCCCAAACGCGCCCTACAAAATGACATCTGCCAAGTGGGCTCTTGAGTTTGGCTTCTTGCGGAAAAGTGCCTCCTTTCGGAGTCAACTTGCCTGCGGCTCATGCAGGGCTTTTGCCTACAAAAATTCCATAAGGACGAGGATTTCTCCCAGACCAAAGCTGCCCCCTCCTCCAAACCTGGCTGCCATCGGAGGCCCAAACGTGCCCTACAAAATGACATCTGCCAAGTGGGCTCTTGAGTTTGGCTTCTTGGGGAAAAGTGCCTCCTTTCAAAGCCAACTTGCCTGCGGCCCGTCCTGGGCTTTTGCCTACAAAAATTCCAGAAGGACGAGGATTTCTCCCAGGCCAAAGCTGCCCCCTCCTCCAAACCTGGCTGCCATCGGAGGCCCAAACGTGCCCTACAAAATGACATCTGCCAAGTGGGCTCTTGAGTTTGGCTTCTTGCGGAAAAGTGCCTCCTTTCAAAGCCAACTTGCCTAACTAGCCTGCGGCCCATTCTGGGCTTTTGCCTACAAAAATTCCATAAGGACGAAGATTTCTCCCAGACCAAAGCTGCCCCCTCCTCCAAACCTGGCTGCCATCGGAGGCCCAAACGCGCCCCACAAAATGACATCTGCCAAGTGGGCTCTTGAGTTTGGCTTCTTGGGGAAAAGTGCCTCCTTTCGGAGTCAACTTGCCGGCGGCCCATGCAGGGCTTTTGCCTACAAAAATTCCATAAGGACGAGAATTTCTCCCAGACCAAAGCTGCCCCCTCCTCCAAACCTGGCTGCCATCGGAGGCCCAAACGCGCCCTACAAAATGACACCTGCCAAGTGGGCTCTTGAGTTTGGCTTCTTGGGGGAAAGTGCCTCCTTTCAAAGCCAACTTGCCTGCGTCCCGTCCTGGGCTTTTGCCTACAAAAATTCCATAAGGACGAGGATTTCTCCGAGAAGAAAGCTGCCCCCTCCTCCAAACCTGGCTGCCATCGGAGGTCCAAACGCGCCCTACAAAATGACATCTGCATTGTGGGTTCTTGAGTTTGGCTTCTTGGGGAAAAGTGCCTCCTTTCGGAGCCAACTTGCCTAACTTGCCTGCGGCCCGTCCTGGGCTTTTGAGTACAAAAATTCCAGAAGGACGAGGATTTCTCCCAGACCAAAGCTGCCCCCTCCTCCAAACCTGGCTGCCATCGGAGGCCCAAACGCACCCTACAAAATGACATCTGCATTGTGGGTTCTTGAGTTTGGCTTCTTGGGGAAAAGTGACTCCTTTCAAAACCAACTTGCCTGCATCCCGTCCCGGACGTTTGCTACAAAAATTCCATAAGGACGAGGATTCCTCCCAGACCAAAGCTGCCCCCTCCGCCAAACCTGGCTGCCATCGGAGGCCCAAACGCGCCCTACAAAATGACATCTGCCAAGCGGGCTCTTGAGTTTGGCTTCTTGGGGAAAAGTGCCTCCTTTCGGAGTCAACTTGCCGGCGGCCCATGCAGGGCTTTTGCCTCCAAAAATTCCATAAGGACGAGGATTTCTCCCAGACCAAAGCTGCCCCCTCCTCCAAACCTGGCTGCCATCGGAGGCCCAAACGCGCCCTACAAAATGACACCTGCCAAGTGGGCTCTTGAGTTTGGCTTCTTGGGGAAAAGTGCCTCCTTTCGGAGTCAACTTGCCTAACTTGCCTGCGGCCCATGCGGGGTTTTTGCCTACAAAAATTCCATAAGGACGAGGATTTCTCCCAGACCAAAGCTGCCCCCTCCTCCAAACCTGGCTGCCATCGGAGGCCCAAACGCGCCCTACAAAATGACACCTGCCAAGTGGGCTCTTGAGTTTGGCTTCTTGGGGAAAAGTGACTCCATTCAAAACCAACTTGCCTGCGTCCCGTCCCGGGCTTTTGCTACAAAAATTTCATAAGGACGAGGATTCCTCCCAGACCAAAGCTGCCCCCTCCTCCAAACCTGGCTGCCATCGGAGGCCCAAACGCGCCCTACAAAATGACATCTGCCAAGTGGGCTCTTGAGTTTGGCTTCTTGCGGAAAAGTGCCTCCTTTCGGAGTCAACTTGCCTGCGGCTCATGCAGGGCTTTTGCCTACAAAAATTCCATAAGGACGAGGATTTCTCCCAGACCAAAGCTGCCCCCTCCTCCAAACCTGGCTGCCATCGGAGGCCCAAACGTGCCCTACAAAATGACATCTGCCAAGTGGGCTCTTGAGTTTGGCTTCTTGGGGGAAAGTGCCTCCTTTCAAAGCCAACTTGCCTGCGGCCCGTCCTGGGCTTTTGCCTACAAAAATTCCAGAAGGACGAGGATTTCTCCCAGACCAAAGCTGCCCCCTCCTCCAAACCTGGCTGCCATCGGAGGCCCAAACGCGCCCTACAAAATGACACCTGCCAAGTGGGCTCTTGAGTTTGGCTTCTTGGGGGAAAGTGCCTCCTTTCAAAGCCAACTTGCCTGCGTCCCGTCCTGGGCTTTTGCCTACAAAAATTCCATAAGGACGAGGATTTCTCCGAGAAGAAAGCTGCCCCCTCCTCCAAACCTGGCTGCCATCGGAGGTCCAAACGCGCCCTACAAAATGACATCTGCATTGTGGGTTCTTGAGTTTGGCTTCTTGGGGAAAAGTGCCTCCTTTCGGAGCCAACTTGCCTAACTTGCCTGCGGCCCGTCCTGGGCTTTTGCCTACAAAAATTCCAGAAGGACGAGGATTTCTCCCAGACCAAAGCTGCCCCCTCCTCCAAACCTGGCTGCCATCGGAGGCCCAAACGCACCCTACAAAATGACATCTGCATTGTGGGTTCTTGAGTTTGGCTTCTTGGGGAAAAGTGCCTCCTTTCAAAGCCAACTTGCCTAACTTGCCTGCGGCCCGTCCTGGGCTTTTGCCTACAAAAATTCCAGAAGGACAAGGATTTCTCCCAGACCAAAGCTGCTCCCTCCTCCAAACCTGGCTGCCATCGGAGGCCCAAACGCGCCCTACAAAATGACATCTGCCAAGTGGGCTCTTGAGTTTGGCTTCTTGGGGAAAAGTGACTCCTTTCAAAACCAACTTGCCTGCATCCCGTCCCGGACGTTTGCTACAAAAATTCCATAAGGACGAGGATTCCTCCCAGACCAAAGCTGCCCCCTCCGCCAAACCTGGCTGCCATCGGAGGCCCAAACGCGCCCTACAAAATGACATCTGCCAAGCGGGCTCTTGAGTTTGGCTTCTTGGGGAAAAGTGCCTCCTTTCGGAGTCAACTTGCCGGCGGCCCATGCAGGGCTTTTGCCTCCAAAAATTCCATAAGGACGAGGATTTCTCCCAGACCAAAGCTGCCCCCTCCTCCAAACCTGGCTGCCATCGGAGGCCCAAACGCGCCCTACAAAATGACACCTGCCAAGTGGGATCTTGAGTTTGGCTTCTTGGGGAAAAGTGCCTCCTTTCGGAGCCAACTTGCCTAACTAGCCTGCGTCCCGTCCTGGGCTTTTGCCTACAAAAATTCCATAAGGACGAGGATTTCTCCCAGACCAAAGCTGCCCCCTCCTCCAAACCTGGCTGCCATCAGAGGCACAAACGCGCCCTACAAAATGACATCTGCCAAGTGGGCTCTTGAGTTTGGCTTCTTGGGGAAAAGTGCCTCCTTTCGGAGCCAAATTGCCTAACTTGCCTGCGGCCCGTCCTGGGCTTTTGCCTCCAAAAATTCCATAAGGACGAGGATTTCTCCCAGACCAAAGCTGCCCCCTCCTCCAAACCTGGCTTCCATCGGAGGCCCAAACGCGCCCTACAAAATGACATCTGCCAAGTGGGCTCTTGAGTTTGGTTTCTGGGGAAATGTGCCTCCTTTCGGAGTCAACTTGCCTGCGGCCCATGCAGGGCTTTTGCCTACAAAAATTCCAGAAGGACGAGGATTTCTCCCAGACCAAAGCTGCCCCCTCCTCCAAACCTGGCTGCCATCGGAGGCCCAAACGTGCCCTACAAAATGACACCTGCCAAGTGGGCTCTTGAGTTTGGCTTCTTGGGTGGAAGTGCCTCCTTTCAAAGCCAACTTGCCTGCGGCACGTCCTGGGCTTTTCCCTACAAAAATTCCATAAGGACGAGGATTTCTCCCAGACCAAAGCTGCCCCCTCCTCCAAACCTGGCTGCCATCGGAGGCCCAAACGCGCCCTACAAAATGACATCTGCCAAGTGGGCTCTTGAGTTTGGCTTCTTGCGGAAAAGTGCCTCCTTTCAAAGCCAACTTGCCTAACTAGCTTGCGGCCCGTGCTGGGCTTTAGACTACAAAAATTCCATAAGGACGAGGATTTCTCCCAGACCAAAGCTGCCCCCTCCTCCAAACCTGGCTGCCATCGGAGGCCCAAACGCGCCCCACAAAATGACATCTGCATTGAGGGTTCTTGAGTTTGGCTTCTTGGGGAAAAGTGCCTCCTTTCGGAGTCAACTTGCCTAACTTGCCTGCGGCCCATGTGGGGTTTTTGCCTACAAAAATTCCATAAGGACGAGGATTTCTCCCAGACCAAAGTGGCCCCTCCTCCAAACCTGGCTGACATCGGAGGCCCAAACGCGCCCTACAAAATGACACCTGCCAAGTCGGCTCTTGAGTTTGGCTTCTTGGGGAAAAGTGACGCCTTTCAAAACCAACTTGCCTGCGTCCCGTCCTGGGCTTTTGCTACAAAAATTCCATAAGGACGAGGATTCCTCCCAGACCAAAGCTGCCCCCTCCTCCAAACCTGGCTGCCATCGGAGGCCCAAACGCGCCCTACAAAATGACACCTGCCAAGTCGGCTCTTGAGTTTGGCTTCTTGGGGAAAAGTGACTCCTTTCAAAACCAACTTGCCTGCGTCCCGTCCTGGGCTTTTGCTACAAAAATTCCATAAGGACGAGGATTCCTCCCAGACCAAAGCTGCCCCCTCCTCCAAACCTGGCTGCCATCGGAGGCCCAAACGCGCCCTACAAAATGACATCTGCCAAGTGGGCTCTTGAGTTTGGCTTTCTGGGGAAAAGTGCCTCCTTTCTGAGTCAACTTGCCTGCGGCTCATGCAGGGGTTTTGCCTACAAAAATTCCATAAGGACGAGGATTTCTCCCAGACCAAAGCTGCCCCCTCCTCCAAACCTGGCTGCCATCGGAGGCCCAAACGCGCCCTACAAAATGACACCTGCCAAGTGGGCTCTTGAGTTTGGCTTCTTGGGGAAAATTGCCTCTTTTCGGAGTCAACTTGCCGGCGGCCCATGCAGGGCTTCTGCCTACAAAAATTCCAGAAGGACGAGGATTTCTCCCAGAACAAAGCTGCCCCCTCCTCCAAACCTGGCTGCCATCGGAGGCCCAAACGCGCCCTACAAAATGACATCTGCCAAGTGGGCTCTTGAGTTTGGCTTCTTGCGGAAAAGTGCCTCCTTTCAAAGCCAACTTGCCTAACTAGCCTGCGGCCCGTGCTGGGCTTTAGACTACAAAAATTCCATAAGGACGAGGATTTCTCCCAGACCAAAGCTGCCCCCTCCTCCAAACCTGGCTGCCATCGGAGGCCCAAACGCGCCCTACAAAATGACATCTGCCAAGTGGGCTCTTGAGTTTGGCTTCTTGCGGAAAAGTGCCTCCTTTCGGAGTGAACTTGCCTGCGGCTCATGCAGGGCTTTTGCCTACAAAAATTCCATAAGGACGAGGATTTCTCCCAGACCAAAGCTGCCCCCTCCTCCAAACCTGGCTGCCATCGGAGGCCCAAACGTGCCCTACAAAATGACATCTGCCAAGTGGGCTCTTGAGTTTGGCTTCTTGGGGGAAAGTGCCTCCTTTCAAAGCCAACTTGCCTGCGGCCCGTCCTGGGCTTTTGCCTACAAAAATTCCAGAAGGACGAGGATTTCTCCCAGACCAAAGCTGCCCCCTCCTCCAAACCTGGCTGCCATCGGAGGCCCAAACGCGCCCTACAAAATGACATCTGCCAAGTGGGCTCTTGAGTTTGGCTTCTTGGGGAAAAGTGCCTCCTTTCGGAGTCAACTTGCCGGCGGCCCATGCAGGGCTTTTGAGTACAAAAATTCCATAAGGACGAGGATTTCTCCCAGACCAAAGCTGCCCCCTCCTCCAAACCTGGCTGCCATCAGAGGCCCAAACGCGCCCTACAAAATGACACCTGCCAAGTGGGCTCTTGAGTTTGGCTTCTTGGGGAAAAGTGCCTCCTTTCGGAGCCAAATTGCCTAACTTGCCTGCGGCCCGTCCTGGGCTTTTGCCTCCAAAAATTCCATAAGGACGAGGATTTCTCCCAGACCAAAGCTGCCCCCTCCTCCAAACCTGGCTGCCATCGGAGGCCCAAACGCGCCCTACAAAATGACATCTGCCAAGTGGGCTCTTGAGTTTGGCTTTCTGGGGAAAAGTGCCTCCTTTCTGAGTCAACTTGCCTGCGGCTCATGCAGGGGTTTTGCCTACAAAAATTCCATAAGGACGAGGATTTCTCCCAGACCAAAGCTGCCCCCTCCTCCAAACCTGGCTGCCATCAGAGGCCCAAACGCGCCCTACAAAATGACACCTGCCAAGTGGGCTCTTGAGTTTGGCTTCTTGGGGAAAATTGCCTCTTTTCGGAGTCAACTTGCCGGCGGCCCATGCAGGGCTTCTGCCTACAAAAATTCCAGAAGGACGAGGATTTCTCCCAGAACAAAGCTGCCCCCTCCTCCAAACCTGGCTGCCATCGGAGGCCCAAACGCGCCCTACAAAATGACATCTGCCAAGTGGGCTCTTGAGTTTGGCTTCTTGCGGAAAAGTGCCTCCTTTCAAAGCCAACTTGCCTAACTAGCCTGCGGCCCGTGCTGGGCTTTAGACTACAAAAATTCCATAAGGACGAGGATTTCTCCCAGACCAAAGCTGCCCCCTCCTCCAAACCTGGCTGCCATCGGAGGCCCAAACGCGCCCTACAAAATGACATCTGCCAAGTGGGCTCTTGAGTTTGGCTTCTTGCGGAAAAGTGCCTCCTTTCGGAGTGAACTTGCCTGCGGCTCATGCAGGGCTTTTGCCTACAAAAATTCCATAAGGACGAGGATTTCTCCCAGACCAAAGCTGCCCCCTCCTCCAAACCTGGCTGCCATCGGAGGCCCAAACGTGCCCTACAAAATGACATCTGCCAAGTGGGCTCTTGAGTTTGGCTTCTTGGGGGAAAGTGCCTCCTTTCAAAGCCAACTTGCCTGCGGCCCGTCCTGGGCTTTTGCCTACAAAAATTCCAGAAGGACGAGGATTTCTCCCAGACCAAAGCTGCCCCCTCCTCCGAACCTGGCTGCCATCGGAGGCCCAAACGCGCCCTACAAAATGACATCTGCCAAGTGGGCTCTTGAGTTTGGCTTCTTGGGGAAAAGTGCCTCCTTTCGGAGTCAACTTGCCGGCGGCCCATGCAGGGCTTTTGAGTACAAAAATTCCATAAGGACGAGGATTTCTCCCAGACCAAAGCTGCCCCCTCCTCCAAACCTGGCTGCCATCGGAGGCCCAAACGCGCCCTACAAAATGACACCTGCCAAGTGGGCTCTTGAGTTTGGCTTCTTGGGGGAAAGTGCCTCCTTTCAAAGCCAACTTGCCTGCGTCCCGTCCTGGGCTTTTGCCTACAAAAATTCCATAAGGACGAGGATTTCTCCGAGAAGAAAGCTGCCCCCTCCTCCAAACCTGGCTGCCATCGGAGGTCCAAATGCGCCCTACAAAATGACATCTGCATTGTGGGTTCTTGAGTTTGGCTTCTTGGGGAAAAGTGCCTCCTTTCGGAGCCAACTTGCCTAACTTGCCTGCGGCGCGTCCTGGGCTTTTGAGTACAAAAATTCCATAAGGACGAGGATTTCTCCCAGACCAAAGCTGCCCCCTCCTCCAAACCTGGCTGCCATCGGAGGCCCAAACGCACCCTACAAAATGACATCTGCATTGTGGGTTCTTGAGTTTGGCTTCTTGGGGAAAAGTGCCTCCTTTCAAAGCCAACTTGCCTAACTTGCCTGCGGCCCGTCCTGGGCTTTTGCCTACAAAAATTCCAGAAGGACAAGGATTTCTCCCAGACCAAAGCTGCTCCCTCCTCCAAACCTGGCTGCCATCGGAGGCCCAAACGCGCCCTACAAAATGACATCTGCCAAGTGGGCTCTTGAGTTTGGCTTCTTGGGGAAAAGTGACTCCTTTCAAAACCAACTTGCCTGCGTCCCGTCCCGGACGTTTGCCAGAAAAATTCCATAAGGACGAGGATTCCTCCCAGACCAAAGCTGCCCCCTCCGCCAAACCTGGCTGCCATCGGAGGCCCAAACGCGCCCTACAAAATGACATCTGCCAAGTGGGCTCTTGAGTTTGGCTTCTTGGGGAAAAGTGCCTCCTTTCGGAGCCAACTTGCCTAACTAGCCTGCGTCCCGTCCTGGGCTTTTGCCTACAAAAATTCCATAAGGACGAGGATTTCTCCCAGACCAAAGCTGCCCCCTCCTCCAAACCTGGCTGCCATCAGAGGCCCAAACGCGCCCTACAAAATGACACCTGCCAAGTGGGCTCTTGAGTTTGGCTTCTTGGGGAAAAGTGCCTCCTTTCGGAGCCAAATTGCCTAACTTGCCTGCGGCCCGTCCTGGGCTTTTGCCTCCAAAAATTCCATAAGGACGAGGATTTCTCCCAGACCAAAGCTGCCCTCTCCTCCAAACCTGGCTGCCATCGGAGGCCCAAACGCGCCCTACAAAATGACATCTGCCAAGTGGGCTCTTGAGTTTGGCTTTCTGGGGAAATGTGCCTCCTTTCGGAGTCAACTTGCCTGCGGCCCATGTGGGGTTTTTGCCTACAAAAATTCCATAAGGACGAGGATTTCTCCCAGACCAAAGCTGCCCCCTCCTCCAAACCTGGCTGCCATCGTAGGCCCAAACGCGCCCCACCAAATGACACCTGCATTGAGGGTTCTTGAGTTTGGCTTCCTGGGGAAAAGTGCCTCCTTTCGGAGTCAACTTGCCTGCGGCCCATGCAGGGCTTTTGCCTACAAAAATTCCAGAAGGACGAGGATTTCTCCCAGACCAAAGCTGCCCCCTCCTCCAAACCTGGCTGCCATCGGAGGCCCAAACGTGCCCTACAAAATGACACCTGCCAAGTGGGCTCTTGAGTTTGGCTTCTTGGGTGGAAGTGCCTCCTTTCAAAGCCAACTTGCCTGCGGCCCGTCCTGGGCTTTTGAGTACAAAAATTCCATAAGGACGAGGATTTCTCCCAGACCAAAGCTGCCCCCTCCTCCAAACCTGGCTGCCATCGGAGGTCCAAACGCGCCCTACAAAATGACATCTGCATTGTGGGTTCTTGAGTTTGGCTTCTTGGGGAAAAGTGCCTCCTTTCGGAGCCAACTTGCCTAACTTGCCTGCGGCCCGTCCTGGGCTTTTGAGTACAAAAATTCCATAAGGACGAGGATTTCTCCCAGACCAAAGCTGCCCCCTCCTCCAAACCTGGCTGCCATCGGAGGCCCAAACGCGCCCTACAAAATGACATCTGCCAAGTGGGCTCTTGAGTTTGGCTTCTTGCGGAAAAGTGCCTCCTTTCAAAGCCAACTTGCCTAACTAACCTGCGGCCCGTGCTGGGCTTTAGACTACAAAAATTCCATAAGGACGAGGATTTCTCCCAGACCAAAGCTGCCCCCTCCTCCAAACCTGGCTGCCATCGGAGGCCCAAACGCGCCCCACAAAATGACATCTGCATTGAGGGTTCTTGAGTTTGGCTTCTTGGGGAAAAGTGCCTCCTTTCGGAGTCAACTTGCCTAACTTGCCTGCGGCCCATGTGGGGTTTTTGCCTACAAAAATTCCATAAGGACGAGGATTTCTCCCAGACCAAAGCTGCCCCCTCCTCCAAACCTGGCTGCCATCGGAGGCCCAAACGCGCCCTACAAAATGACACCTGCCAAGTCGGCTCTTGAGTTTGGCTTCTTGGGGAAAAGTGACTCCTTTCAAAACCAACTTGCCTGCGTCCCGTCCCGGACGTTTGCTACAAAAATTCCATAAGGACGAGGATTCCTCCCAGACCAAAGCTGCCCCCTCCGCCAAACCTGGCTGCCATCGGAGGCCCAAACGCGCCCTACAAAATGACACCTGCCAAGTGGGCTCTTGAGTTTGGCTTCTTGGGGAAAAGTGCCTCCTTTCGGAGCCAACTTGCCTAACTAGTCTGCGGCCTGTGCTGGGCTTTTGCCTACAAAAATTCCATAAGGACGAGGATTTCTCCCAGACCAAAGCTGCCCCCTCCTCCAAACCTGGCTGCCATCAGAGGCCCAAACGCGCCCTACAAAATGACATCTGCCAAGTGGGCTCTTGAGTTTGGCTTCTTGGGGAAAAGTGCCTCCTTTCGGAGCCAAATTGCCTAACTTGCCTGCGGCCCGTCCTGGGCTTTTGCCTCCAAAAATTCCAGAAGGACGAGGATTTCTCCCAGACCAAAGCTGCCCCCTCCTCCAAACCTGGCTGCCATCGGAGGCCCAAACGTGCCCTACAAAATGACACCTGCCAAGTGGGCTCTTGGGTTTGGCTTCTTGGGTGGAAGTGCCTCCTTTCAAAGCCAACTTGCCTAACTTGCCTGCGGCCCATGTGGGGTTTTTGCCTACAAAAATTCCATAAGGACGAGGATTTCTCCCAGACCAAAGCTGCCCCCTCCTCCAAACCTGGCTGACATCGGAGGCCCAAACGCGCCCTACAAAATGACACCTGCCAAGTGGGCTCTTGAGTTTGGCTTCTTGGGGAAAAGTGACTCCTTTCAAAACCAACTTGCCTGAGTCCCGTCCTGGGCTTTTGCTACAAAAATTCCATAAGGACGAGGATTCCTCCCAGACCAAAGCTGCCCCCTCCTCCAAACCTGGCTGCCATCGGAGGCCCAAACGCACCCTACAAAATGACATCTGCCAAGTGGGCTCTTGAGTTTGGCTTTCTGGGGAAAAGTGCCTCCTTTCGGAGTCAACTTGCCTGCGGCTCATGCAGGGGTTTTGCCTACAAAAATTCCATAAGGACGAGGATTTCTCCCAGACCAAAGCTGCCCCCTCCTCCAAACCTGGCTGCCATCGGAGGCCCAAACGCGCCCTACAAAATGACACCTGCCAAGTGGGCTCTTGAGTTTGGCTTCTTGGGGAAAATTGCCTCCTTTCGGAGTCAACTTGCCGGCGGCCCATGCAGGGCTTTTGCCTACAAAAATTCCATAAGGACGAGGATTTCTCCCAGAACAAAGCTGCCCCCTCCTCCAAACCTGGCTGCCATCGGAGGCCCAAACGCGCCCTACAAAATGACATCTGCCAAGTGGGCTCTTGAGTTTGGCTTTCTGGGGAAAAGTGCCTCCTTTCTGAGCCAACTTGCCTAACTTGCCTGCGGCCCGTCCTGGGCTTTTGAGTACAAAAATTCCATAAGGACGAGGATTTCTCCCAGACCAAAGCTGCCCCCTCCTCCAAACCTGGCTGCCATCGGAGGCCCAAACGCGCCCTACAAAATGACACCTGCCAAGTGGGCTCTTGAGTTTGGCTTCTTGGGGAAAAGTGCCTCCTTTCAAAGCCAACTTGCCTAACTTGCCTGCGGCCCGTCCTGGGCTTTTGCCTACAAAAATTCCAGAAGGACAAGGATTTCTCCCAGACCAAAGCTGCTCCCTCCTCCAAACCTGGCTGCCATCGGAGGCCCAAACGCGCCCTACAAAATGACATCTGCCAGGTGGGCTCTTGAGTTTGGCTTCTTGGGGAAAAGTGACTCCTTTCAAAACCAACTTGCCTGCGTCCCGTCCCGGACGTTTGCTACAAAAATTCCATAAGGACGAGGATTCCTCCCAGACCAAAGCTGCCCCCTCCGCCAAACCTGGCTGCCATCGGAGGCCCAAACGCGCCCTACAAAATGACATCTGCCAAGCGGGCTCTTGAGTTTGGCTTCTTGGGGAAAAGTGCCTCCTTTCGGAGTCAACTTGCCGGCGGCCCATGCAGGGCTTTTGCCTCCAAAAATTCCATAAGGACGAGGATTTCTCCCAGACCAAAGCTGCCCCCTCCTCCAAACCTGGCTGCCATCGGAGGCCCAAACGCGCCCTACAAAATGACACCTGCCAAGTGGGCTCTTGAGTTTGGCTTCTTGGGGAAAAGTGCCTCCTTTCGGAGCCAACTTGCCTAACTAGCCTGCGGCCTGTGCTGGGCTTTTGCCTACAAAAATTCCAGAAGGACGAGGATTTCTCCCAGACCAAAGCTGCCCCCTCCTCCAAACCTGGCTGCCATCGGAGGCCCAAACGCGCCCCACCAAATGACACCTGCATTGAGGGTTCTTGAGTTTGGCTTCCTGGGGAAAAGTGCCTCCTTTCGGAGTCAACTTGCCTGCGGCCCATGCAGGGCTTTTGCCTACAAAAATTCCAGAAGGACGAGGATTTCTCCCAGACCAAAGCTGCCCCCTCCTCCAAACCTGGCTGCCATCGGAGGCCCAAACGTGCCCTACAAAATGACACCTGCCAAGTGGGCTCTTGAGTTTGGCTTCTTGGGTGGAAGTGCCTCCTTTCAAAGCCAACTTGCCTGCGTCCCGTCCTGGGCTTTTGCCTACAAAAATTCCATAAGGACGAGGATTTCTCCCAGACCAAAGCTGCCCCCTCCTCCAAACCTGGCTGCCATCGGAGGCCCAAACGCGCCCTACAAAATGACACCTGCCAAGTCGGCTCTTGAGTTTGGCTTCTTGGGGAAAAGTGACTCCTTTCAAAACCAACTTGCCTGCGTCCCGTCCTGGGCTTTTGCTACAAAAATTCCATAAGGACGAGGATTCCTCCCAGACCAAAGCTGCCCCCTCCTCCAAACCTGGCTGCCATCGGAGGCCCAAACGCGCCCTACAAAATGACACCTGCCAAGTCGGCTCTTGAGTTTGGCTTCTTGGGGAAAAGTGACTCCTTTAAAAACCAACTTGCCTGCGTCCCGTCCTGGGCTTTTGCTGCAAAAATTCCATAAGGACGAGGATTCCTCCCAGACCAAAGCTGCCCCCTCCTCCAAACCTGGCTGCCATCGGAGGCCCAAACGCGCCCTACAAAATGACATCTGCCAAGTGGGCTCTTGAGTTTGGCTTTCTGGGGAAAAGTGCCTCCTTTCGGAGTCAACTTGCCTGCGGCCCGTCCTGGGCTTTTGCCTCCAAAAATTCCATAAGGACGAGGATTTCTCCCAGACCAAAGCTGCCCCCTCCTCCAAACCTGGCTGCCATCGGAGGCCCAAACGCGCCCTACAAAATGACACCTGCCAAGTGGGCTCTTGAGTTTGGCTTCTTGGGGAAAAGTGCCTCCTTTCGGAGCCAACTTGCCTAACTAGCCTGCGGCCTGTGCTGGGCTTTTGCCTACAAAAATTCCATAAGGACGAGGATTTCTCCCAGACCAAAGCTGCCCCCTCCTCCAAACCTGGCTGCCATCAGAGGCCCAAACGCGCCCTACAAAATGACATCTGCCAAGTGGGCTCTTGAGTTTGGCTTCTTGGGGAAAAGTGCCTCCTTTCGGAGCCAAATTGCCTAACTTGCCTGCGGCCCGTCCTGGGCTTTTGCCTCCAAAAATTCCAGAAGGACGAGGATTTCTCCCAGACCAAAGCTGCCCCCTCCTCCAAACCTGGCTGCCATCGGAGGCCCAAACGTGCCCTACAAAATGACACCTGCCAAGTGGGCTCTTGAGTTTGGCTTCTTGGGTGGAAGTGCCTCCTTTCAAAGCCAACTTGCCTAACTTGCCTGCGGCCCATGTGGGGTTTTTGCCTCCAAAAATTCCATAAGGACGAGGATTTCTCCCAGACCAAAGCTGCCCCCTCCTCCAAACCTGGCTGACATCGGAGGCCCAAACGCGCCCTACAAAATGACACCTGCCAAGTCGGCTCTTGAGTTTGGCTTCTTGGGGAAAAGTGACTCCTTTCAAAACCAACTTGCCTGCGTCCCGTCCTGGGCTTTTGCTACAAAAATTCCATAAGGACGAGGATTCCTCCCAGACCAAAGCTGCCCCCTCCTCCAAACCTGGCTGCCATCGGAGGCCCAAACGCGCCCTACAAAATGACATCTGCCAAGTGGGCTCTTGAGTTTGGCTTTCTGGGGAAAAGTGCCTCCTTTCGGAGTCAACTTGCCTGCGGCTCATGCAGGGGTTTTGCCTACAAAAATTCCATAAGGACGAGGATTTCTCCCAGACCAAAGCTGCCCCCTCCTCCAAACCTGGCTGCCATCGGAGGCCCAAACGCGCCCTACAAAATGACACCTGCCAAGTGGGCTCTTGAGTTTGGCTTCTTGGGGAAAATTGCCTCCTTTCGGAGTCAACTTGCCGGCGGCCCATGCAGGGCTTTTGCCTACAAAAATTCCATAAGGACGAGGATTTTTCCCAGACCAAAGCTGCCCCCTCCTCCAAACCTGGCTGCCATCGGAGGCCCAAACGCGCCCTACAAAATGACATCTGCATTGTGGGTTCTTGAGTTTGGCTTCTTGGGGAAAAGTGCCTCCTTTCGGAGCCAACTTGCCTAACTTGCCTGCGGCCCGTCCTGGGCTTTTGAGTACAAAAATTCCATAAGGACGAGGATTTCTCCCAGACCAAAGCTGCCCCCTCCTCCAAACCTGGCTGCCATCGGAGGCCCAAACGCGCCCTACAAAATGACACCTGCCAAGTGGGCTCTTGAGTTTGGCTTCTTGGGGAAAAGTGCCTCCTTTCAAAGCCAACTTGCCTAACTTGCCTGCGGCCCGTCCTGGGCTTTTGCCTACAAAAATTCCAGAAGGACAAGGATTTCTCCCAGACCAAAGCTGCTCCCTCCTCCAAACCTGGCTGCCATCGGAGGCCCAAACGCGCCCTACAAAATGACATCTGCCAGGTGGGCTCTTGAGTTTGGCTTCTTGGGGAAAAGTGACTCCTTTCAAAACCAACTTGCCTGCGTCCCGTCCCGGACGTTTGCTAAAAAAATTCCATAAGGACGAGGATTCCTCCCAGACCAAAGCTGCCCCCTCCGCCAAACCTGGCTGCCATCGGAGGCCCAAACGCGCCCTACAAAATGACATCTGCCAAGCGGGCTCTTGAGTTTGGCTTCTTGGGGAAAAGTGCCTCCTTTCGGAGTCAACTTGCCGGCGGCCCATGCAGGGCTTTTGCCTACAAAAATTCCAGAAGGACGAGGATTTCTCCCAGACCAAAGCTGCCCCCTCCTCCAAACCTGGCTGCCATCGGAGGCCCAAACGTGCCCTACAAAATGACACCTGCCAAGTGGGCTCTTGAGTTTGGCTTCTTGGGTGGAAGTGCCTCCTTTCAAAGCCAACTTGCCTGCGTCCCGTCCTGGGCTTTTGCCTACAAAAATTCCAGAAGGACGAGGATTTCTCCCAGACCAAAGCTGCCCCCTCCTCCAAACCTGGCTGCCATCGGAGGCCCAAACGTGCCCCACAAAATGACATCTGCATTGAGGGTTCTTGAGTTTGGCTTCTTGGGGAAAAGTGCCTCCTTTCGGAGTCAACTTGCCTAACTTGCCTGCGGCCCATGTCGGGTTTTTGCCTACAAAAATTCCATAAGGACGAGGATTTCTCCCAGACCAAAGCTGCCCCCTCCTCCAAACCTGGCTGCCATCGGAGGCCCAAACGCGCCCTACAAAATGACACCTGCCAAGTGGGCTCTTGAGTTTGGCTTCTTGAGGAAAAGTGACTCTTTCAAAACCAACTTGCCTGCGTCCCGTCCTGGGCTTTTGCTACAAAAATTCCATAAGGACGAGGATTCCTCCCAGACCAAAGCTGCCCCCTCCTCCAAACCTGGCTGCCATCGGAGGCCCAAACGCGCCCTACAAAATGACACCTGCCAAGTGGGCTCTTGAGTTTGGCTTCTTGGGGAAAAGTGCCTCCTTTCGGAGTCAACTTGCCTGCGTCCCGTCCTGGGCTTTTGCTACAAAAATTCCATAAGGACGAGGATTCCTCCCAGACCAAAGCTGCCCCCTCCTCCAAACCTGGCTGCCATCGGAGGCCCAAACGCGCCCTACAAAATGACATCTGCATTGTGGGTTCTTGAGTTTGGCTTCTTGGGGAAAAGTGCCTCCTTTCGGAGCCAACTTGCCTAACTTGCCTGCGGCCCGTCCTGGGCTTTTGAGTACAAAAATTCCATAAGGACGAGGATTTCTCCCAGACCAAAGCTGCCCCCTCCTCCAAACCTGGCTGCCATCGGAGGCCCAAACGCGCCCTACAAAATGACACCTGCCAAGTGGGCTCTTGAGTTTGGCTTCTTGGGGAAAAGTGCCTCCTTTCAAAGCCAACTTGCCTAACTTGCCTGCGGCCCGTCCTGGGCTTTTGCCTACAAAAATTCCAGAAGGACAAGGATTTCTCCCAGACCAAAGCTGCTCCCTCCTCCAAACCTGGCTGCCATCGGAGGCCCAAACGCGCCCTACAAAATGACATCTGCCAGGTGGGCTCTTGAGTTTGGCTTCTTGGGGAAAAGTGACTCCTTTCAAAACCAACTTGCCTGCGTCCCGTCCCGGACGTTTGCTAAAAAAATTCCATAAGGACGAGGATTCCTCCCAGACCAAAGCTGCCCCCTCCGCCAAACCTGGCTGCCATCGGAGGCCCAAACGCGCCCTACAAAATGACATCTGCCAAGCGGGCTCTTGAGTTTGGCTTCTTGGGGAAAAGTGCCTCCTTTCGGAGTCAACTTGCCGGCGGCCCATGCAGGGCTTTTGCCTACAAAAATTCCAGAAGGACGAGGATTTCTCCCAGACCAAAGCTGCCCCCTCCTCCAAACCTGGCTGCCATCGGAGGCCCAAACGTGCCCTACAAAATGACACCTGCCAAGTGGGCTCTTGAGTTTGGCTTCTTGGGTGGAAGTGCCTCCTTTCAAAGCCAACTTGCCTGCGTCCCGTCCTGGGCTTTTGCCTACAAAAATTCCATAAGGACGAGGATTTCTCCCAGACCAAAGCTGCCCCCTCCTCCAAACCTGGCTGCCATCGGAGGCCCAAACGTGCCCCACAAAATGACATCTGCATTGAGGGTTCTTGAGTTTGGCTTCTTGGGGAAAAGTGCCTCCTTTCGGAGTCAACTTGCCTAACTTGCCTGCGGCCCATGTCGGGTTTTTGCCTACAAAAATTCCATAAGGACGAGGATTTCTCCCAGACCAAAGCTGCCCCCTCCTCCAAACCTGGCTGCCATCGGAGGCCCAAACGCGCCCTACAAAATGACACCTGCCAAGTCGGCTCTTGAGTTTGGCTTCTTGGGGAAAAGTGACTCTTTCAAAACCAACTTGCCTGCGTCCCGTCCTGGGCTTTTGCTACAAAAATTCCATAAGGACGAGGATTCCTCCCAGACCAAAGCTGCCCCCTCCTCCAAACCTGGCTGCCATCGGAGGCCCAAATGCGCCCTACAAAATGACACCTGCCAAGTGGGCTCTTGAGTTTGGCTTCTTGGGGAAAAGTGCCTCCTTTCGGAGTCAACTTGCCTGCGTCCCGTCCTGGGCTTTTGCTACAAAAATTCCATAAGGACGAGGATTCCTCCCAGACCAAAGCTGCCCCCTCCTCCAAACCTGGCTGCCATCGGAGGCCCAAACGCGCCCTACAAAATGACATCTGCCAAGTGGGCTCTTGAGTTTGGCTTTCTGGGGAAAAGTGCCTCCTTTCGGAGTCAACTTGCCTGCGGCCCGTCCTGGGCTTTTGCCTCCAAAAATTCCATAAGGACGAGGATTTCTCCCAGACCAAAGCTGCCCCCTCCTCCAAACCTGGCTGCCATCGGAGGCCCAAACGCGCCCTACAAAATGACACCTGCCAAGTGGGCTCTTGAGTTTGGCTTCTTGGGGAAAATTGCCTCCTTTCGGAGTCAACTTGCCGGCGGCCCATGCAGGGCTTTTGCCTACAAAAATTCCATAAGGACGAGGATTTCTCCCAGAACAAAGCTGCCCCCTCCTCCAAACCTGGCTGCCATCGGAGGCCCAAACGCGCCCTACAAAATGACATCTGCCAAGTGGGCTCTTGAGTTTGGCTTCTTGCGGAAAAGTGCCTCCTTTCAAAGCCAACTTGCCTAACTAGCCTGCGGCCCGTGCTGGGCTTTAGACTACAAAAATTCCATAAGGACGAGGATTTCTCCCAGACCAAAGCTGCCCCCTCCTCCAAACCTGGCTGCCATCGGAGGCCCAAACGCGCCCTACAAAATGACATCTGCCAAGTGGGCTCTTGAGTTTGGCTTCTTGCGGAAAAGTGCCTCCTTTCGGAGTCAACTTGCCTGCGGCTCATGCAGGGCTTTTGCCTACAAAAATTCCATAAGGACGAGGATTTCTCCCAGACCAAAGCTGCCCCCTCCTCCAAAGCTGGCTGCCATCGGAGGCCCAAACGTGCCCTACAAAATGACATCTGCCAAGTGGGCTCTTGAGTTTGGCTTCTTGGGGGAAAGTGCCTCCTTTCAAAGCCAACTTGCCTGCGGCCCGTCCTGGGCTTTTGACTCCAAAAATTCCATAAGGACGAGGATTCCTCCCAGACCAAAGCTGCCCCCTCCTCCAAACCTGGCTGCCATCGGAGGCCCAAACGCGCCCTACAAAATGACATCTGCCAAGTGGGCTCTTGAGTTTGGCTTCTTGCGGAAAAGTGCCTCCTTTCAAAGCCAACTTGCCTAACTAGCCTGCGGCCCATTCTGGGCTTTTGCCTACAAAAATTCCATAAGGACGAGGATTTCTCCCAGACCAAAGCTGCCCCCTCCTCCAAACCTGGCTGCCATCGGAGGCCCAAACGCGCCCTACAAAATGACATCTGCCAAGTGGGCTCTTGAGTTTGGCTTCTTGGGGAAAAGTGCCTCCTTTCGGAGTCAACTTGCCGGCGGCCCATGCAGGGCTTTTGCCTACAAAAATTCCATAAGGACGAGGATTTCTCCCAGACCAAAGCTGCCCCCTCCTCCAAACCTGGCTGCCATCGGAGGCCCAAACGCGCCCTACAAAATGACACCTGCCAAGTGGGCTCTTGAGTTTGGCTTCTTGGGGAAAAGTGCCTCCTTTCAAAGCCAACTTGCCTGCGTCCCGTCCTGGGCTTTTGCCTACAAAAATTCCATAAGTACGAGGATTTCTCCGAGAAGAAAGCTGCCCCCTCCTCCAAACCTGGCTGCCATCGGAGGTCCAAACGCGCCCTACAAAATGACATCTGCATTGTGGGTTCTTGAGTTTGGCTTCTTGGGGAAAAGTGCCTCCTTTCGGAGCCAACTTGCCTAACTTGCCTGCGGCCCGTCCTGGGCTTTTGAGTACAAAAATTCCATAAGGACGAGGATTTCTCCCAGACCAAAGCTGCCCCCTCCTCCAAACCTGGCTGCCATCGGAGGCCCAAACGCACCCTACAAAATGACATCTGCATTGTGTGTTCTTGAGTTTGGCTTCTTGGGGAAAAGTGCCTCCTTTCAAAGCCAACTTGCCTAACTTGCCTGCGGCCCGTCCTGGGCTTTTGCCTACAAAAATTCCAGAAGGACAAGGATTTCTCCCAGACCAAAGCTGCTCCCTCCTCCAAACCTGGCTGCCATCGGAGGCCCAAACGCGCCCTACAAAATGACATCTGCCAAGTGGGCTCTTGAGTTTGGCTTCTTGCGGAAAAGTGCCTCCTTTCGGAGTCAACTTGCCTGCGGCTCATGCAGGGCTTTTGCCTACAAAAATTCCATAAGGACGAGGATTTCTCCCAGACCAAAGCTGCCCCCTCCTCCAAAGCTGGCTGCCATCGGAGGCCCAAACGTGCCCTACAAAATGACATCTGCCAAGTGGGCTCTTGAGTTTGGCTTCTTGGGGGAAAGTGCCTCCTTTCAAAGCCAACTTGCCTGCGGCCCGTCCTGGGCTTTTGACTCCAAAAATTCCATAAGGACGAGGATTCCTCCCAGACCAAAGCTGCCCCCTCCTCCAAACCTGGCTGCCATCGGAGGCCCAAACGCGCCCTACAAAATGACATCTGCCAAGTGGGCTCTTGAGTTTGGCTTCTTGCGGAAAAGTGCCTCCTTTCAAAGCCAACTTGCCTAACTAGCCTGCGGCCCATTCTGGGCTTTTGCCTACAAAAATTCCATAAGGACGAGGATTTCTCCCAGACCAAAGCTGCCCCCTCCTCCAAACCTGGCTGCCATCGGAGGCCCAAACGCGCCCTACAAAATGACATCTGCCAAGTGGGCTCTTGAGTTTGGCTTCTTGGGGAAAAGTGCCTCCTTTCGGAGTCAACTTGCCGGCGGCCCATGCAGGGCTTTTGCCTACAAAAATTCCATAAGGACGAGGATTTCTCCCAGACCAAAGCTGCCCCCTCCTCCAAACCTGGCTGCCATCGGAGGCCCAAACGCGCCCTACAAAATGACACCTGCCAAGTGGGCTCTTGAGTTTGGCTTCTTGGGGAAAAGTGCCTCCTTTCAAAGCCAACTTGCCTGCGTCCCGTCCTGGGCTTTTGCCTACAAAAATTCCATAAGTACGAGGATTTCTCCGAGAAGAAAGCTGCCCCCTCCTCCAAACCTGGCTGCCATCGGAGGTCCAAACGCGCCCTACAAAATGACATCTGCATTGTGGGTTCTTGAGTTTGGCTTCTTGGGGAAAAGTGCCTCCTTTCGGAGCCAACTTGCCTAACTTGCCTGCGGCCCGTCCTGGGCTTTTGAGTACAAAAATTCCATAAGGACGAGGATTTCTCCCAGACCAAAGCTGCCCCCTCCTCCAAACCTGGCTGCCATCGGAGGCCCATACGCACCCTACAAAATGACATCTGCATTGTGTGTTCTTGAGTTTGGCTTCTTGGGGAAAAGTGCCTCCTTTCAAAGCCAACTTGCCTAACTTGCCTGCGGCCCGTCCTGGGCTTTTGCCTACAAAAATTCCAGAAGGACAAGGATTTCTCCCAGACCAAAGCTGCTCCCTCCTCCAAACCTGGCTGCCATCGGAGGCCCAAACGCGCCCTACAAAATGACATCTGCCAAGTGGGCTCTTGAGTTTGGCTTCTTGGGGAAAAGTGACTCCTTTCAAAACCAACTTGCCTGCGTCCCGTCCCGGACGTTTGCTACAAAAATTCCATAAGGACGAGGATTCCTCCCAGACCAAAGCTGCCCCCTCCGCCAAACCTGGCTGCCATCGGAGGCCCAAACGCGCCCTACAAAATGACATCTGCCAAGCGGGCTCTTGAGTTTGGCTTCTTGGGGAAAAGTCCCTCCTTTCGGAGTCAACTTGCCGGCGGCCCATGCAGGGCTTTTGCCTCCAAAAATTCCATAAGGACAAGGATTTCTCCCAGACCAAAGCTGCCCCCTCCTCCAAACCTGGCTGCCATCGGAGGCCCAAACGCGCCCTACAAAATGACACCTGCCAAGTGGGCTCTTGAGTTTGGCTTCTTGGGGAAAAGTGCCTCCTTTCGGAGCCAACTTGCCTAACTAGCCTGCGTCCCGTCCTGGGCTTTTGCCTACAAAAATTCCATAAGGACGAGGATTTCTCCCAGACCAAAGCTGCCCCCTCCTCCAAACCTGGCTGCCATCAGAGGCACAAACGCGCCCTACAAAATGACATCTGCCAAGTGGGCTCTTGAGTTTGGCTTTCTGGGGAAATGTGCCTCCTTTCGGAGTCAACTTGCCTGCGGCCCATGCAGGGCTTTTGCCTACAAAAATTCCATAAGGACGAGGATTTCTCCCAGACCAAAGCTGCCCCCTCCTCCAAACCTGGCTGCCATCGGAGGCCCAAACGTGCCCTACAAAATGACATCTGCCAAGTGGGCTCTTGAGTTTGGCTTCTTGGGTGGAAGTACCTCCTTTCAAAGCCAACTTGCCTGCGGCCCGTCCTGGGCTTTTGCCTACAAAAATTCCATAAGGACGAGGATTTCTCCCAGACCAAAGCTGCCCCCTCCTCCAAACCTGGCTGCCATCGGAGGCCCAAACGCGCCCCACCAAATGACACCTGCATTGAGGGTTCTTGAGTTTGGCTTCCTGGGGAAAAGTGCCTCCTTTCGGAGTCAACTTGCCTGCGGCCCATGCAGGGCTTTTGCCTACAAAAATTCCAGAAGGACGAGGATTTCTCCCAGACCAAAGCTGCCCCCTCCTCCAAACCTGGCTGCCATCGGAGGCCCAAACGCGCCCCACAAAATGACATCTGCATTGAGGGTTCTTGAGTTTGGCTTCTTGGGGAAAAGTGCCTCCTTTCGGAGTCAACTTGCCTAACTTGCCTGCGGCCCATGTGGGGTTTTTGCCTACAAAAATTCCATAAGGACGAGGATTTCTCCCAGACCAAAGCTGCCCCCTCCTCCAAACCTGGCTGCCATCGGAGGCCCAAACGCGCCCTACAAAATGACACCTGCCAAGTCGGCTCTTGAGTTTGGCTTCTTGGGGAAAAGTGACTCCTTTCAAAACCAACTTGCCTGCGTTCCGTCTTGGGCTTTTGCTACAAAAATTCCATAAGGACGAGGATTCCTCCCAGACCAAAGCTGCCCCCTCCTCCAAACCTGGCTGCCATCGGAGGCCCAAACGCGCCCTACAAAATGACACCTGCCAAGTCGGCTCTTGAGTTTGGCTTCTTGGCTAAAAGTGACTCCTTTCAAAACCAACTTGCCTGCGTCCCGTCCTGGGCTTTTGCTACAAAAATTCCATAAGGACGAGGATTCCTCCCAGACCAAAGCTGCCCCCTCCTCCAAACCTGGCTGCCATCGGAGGCCCAAACGCGCCCTACAAAATGACATCTGCCAAGTGGGCTCTTGAGTTTGGCTTTCTGGGGAAAAGTGCCTCCTTTCGGAGTCAACTTGCCTGCGGCTCATGCAGGGGTTTTGCCTCCAAAAATTCCATAAGGACGAGGATTTCTCCCAGACCAAAGCTGCCCCCTCCTCCAAACCTGGCTGCCATCGGAGGCCCAAACGCGCCCTACAAAATGACACCTGCCAAGTGGGCTCTTGAGTTTGGCTTCTTGGGGAAAAGTGCCTCCTTTCAAAGCCAACTTGCCTAACTTGCCTGCGGCCCGTCCTGGGCTTTTGCCTACAAAAATTCCAGAAGGACAAGGATTTCTCCCAGACCAAAGCTGCTCCCTCCTCCAAACCTGGCTGCCATCGGAGGCCCAAACGCGCCCTACAAAATGACATCTGCCAAGTGGGCTCTTGAGTTTGGCTTCTTGGGGAAAAGTGACTCCTTTCAAAACCAACTTGCCTGCGTCCCGTCCCGGACGTTTGCTACAAAAATTCCATAAGGACGAGGATTCCTCCCAGACCAAAGCTGCCCCCTCCGCCAAACCTGGCTGCCATCGGAGGCCCAAACGCGCCCTACAAAATGACATCTGCCAAGCGGGCTCTTGAGTTTGGCTTCTTTGGGAAAAGTGCCTCCTTTCGGAGTCAACTTGCCTGCGGCCCATGCAGGGCTTTTGCCTCCAAAAATTCCATAAGGATGAGGATTTCTCCCAGACCAAAGCTGCCCCCTCCTCCAAACCTGGCTGCCATCGGAGGCCCAAACACGCCCTACAAAATGACATCTGCCAAGTGGGCTCTTGAGTTTGGCTTCTTGGGGAAAAGTGCCTCCTTTCGGAGCCAACTTGCCTAACTAGCCTGCGGCCTGTGCTGGGCTTTTGCCTACAAAAATTCCATAAGGACGAGGATTTCTCCCAGACCAAAGCTGCCCCCTCCTCCAAACCTGGCTGCCATCAGAGGCCCAAACGCGCCCTACAAAATGACATCTGCCAAGTGGGCTCTTGAGTTTGGCTTCTTGGGGAAAAGTGCCTCCTTTCGGAGCCAAATTGCCTAACTTGCCTGCGGCCCGTCCTGGGCTTTTGCCTACAAAAATTCCATAAGGACGAGGATTTCTCCCAGAACAAAGCTGCCCCCTCCTCCAAACCTGGCTGCCATCGGAGGCCCAAACGCGCCCTACAAAATGACACCTGCCAAGTGGGCTCTTGAGTTTGGCTTCTTGGGGGAAAGTGCCTCCTTTCAAAGCCAACTTGCCTAACTTGCCTGCGGCCCATGTGGGGTTTTTGCCTACAAAAATTCCATAAGGACGAGGATTTCTCCCAGACCAAAGCTGCCCCCTCCTCCAAACCTGGCTGACATCGGAGGCCCAAACGCGCCCTACAAAATGACACCTGCCAAGTCGGCTCTTGAGTTTGGCTTCTTGGGGAAAAGTGACTCCTTTCAAAACCAACTTGCCTGCGTCCCGTCCTGGGCTTTTGCTACAAAAATTCCATAAGGACGAGGATTCCTCCCAGACCAAAGCTGCCCCCTCCTCCAAACCTGGCTGCCATCGGAGGCCCAAACGCGCCCTACAAAATGACATCTGCCAAGTGGGCTCTTGAGTTTGGCTTTCTGGGGAAAAGTGCCTCCTTTCGGAGTCAACTTGCCTGCGGCTCATGCCGGGGTTTTGCCTACAAAAATTCCATAAGGACGAGGATTTCTCCCAGACCAAAGCTGCCCCCTCCTCCAAACCTGGCTGCCATCGGAGGCCCAAACGCGCCCTACAAAATGACACCTGCCAAGTGGGCTCTTGAGTTTGGCTTCTTGGGGAAAATTGCCTCCTTTCGGAGTCAACTTGCCGGCGGCCCATGCAGGGCTTTTGCCTACAAAAATTCCATAAGGACGAGGATTTCTCCCAGAACAAAGCTGCCCCCTCCTCCAAACCTGGCTGCCATCGGAGGCCCAAACGCGCCCTACAAAATGACATCTGCATTGTGGGTTCTTGAGTTTGGCTTCTTGGGGAAAAGTGCCTCCTTTCGGAGCCAACTTGCCTAACTTGCCTGCGGCCCGTCCTGGGCTTTTGAGTACAAAAATTCCATAAGGACGAGGATTTCTCCCAGACCAAAGCTGCCCCCTCCTCCAAACCTGGCTGCCATCGGAGGCCCAAACGCGCCCTACAAAATGACACCTGCCAAGTGGGCTCTTGAGTTTGGCTTCTTGGGGAAAAGTGCCTCCTTTCAAAGCCAACTTGCCTAACTTGCCTGCGGCCCGTCCTGGGCTTTTGCCTACAAAAATTCCAGAAGGACAAGGATTTCTCCCAGACCAAAGCTGCTCCCTCCTCCAAACCTGGCTGCCATCGGAGGCCCAAACGCGCCCTACAAAATGACATCTGCCAAGTGGGCTCTTGAGTTTGGCTTCTTGGGGAAAAGTGACTCCTTTCAAAACCAACTTGCCTGCGTCCCGTCCCGGACGTTTGCTACAAAAATTCCATAAGGACGAGGATTCCTCCCAGACCAAAGCTGCCCCCTCCGCCAAACCTGGCTGCCATCGGAGGCCCAAACGCGCCCTACAAAATGACATCTGCCAAGCGGGCTCTTGAGTTTGGCTTCTTGGGGAAAAGTGCCTCCTTTCGGAGTCAACTTGCCGGCGGCCCATGCAGGGCTTTTGCCTCCAAAAATTCCATAAGGACGAGGATTTCTCCCAGACCAAAGCTGCCCCCTCCTCCAAACCTGGCTGCCATCGGAGGCCCAAACGCGCCCTACAAAATGACACCTGCCAAGTGGGCTCTTGAGTTTGGCTTCTTGGGGAAAAGTGCCTCCTTTCGGAGCCAACTTGCCTAACTAGCCTGCGGCCTGTGCTGGGCTTTTGCCTACAAAAATTCCATAAGGACGAGGATTTCTCCCAGACCAAAGCTGCCCCCTCCTCCAAACCTGGCTGCCATCAGAGGCCCAAACGCGCCCTACAAAATGACATCTGCCAAGTGGGCTCTTGAGTTTGGCTTCTTGGGTGGAAGTGCCTCCTTTCAAAGCCAACTTGCCTGCGTCCCGTCCTGGGCTTTTGCCTACAAAAATTCCATAAGGACGAGGATTTCTCCCAGACCAAAGCTGCCCCCTCCTCCAAACCTGGCTGCCATCGGAGGCCCAAACGCGCCCCACAAAATGACACCTGCATTGAGGGTTCTTGAGTTTGGCTTCCTGGGGAAAAGTGCCTCCTTTCGGAGTCAACTTGCCTGCGGCCCATGCAGGGCTTTTGACTACAAAAATTCCAGAAGGACGAGGATTTCTCCCAGACCAAAGCTGCCCCCTCCTCCAAACCTGGCTGCCATCGGAGGCCCAAACGTGCCCTACAAAATGACACCTGCCAAGTGGGCTCTTGAGTTTGGCTTCTTGGGTGGAAGTGCCTCCTTTCAAAGCCAACTTGCCTAACTTGCCTGCGGCCCATGTGGGGTTTTTGCCTACAAAAATTCCATAAGGACGAGGATTTCTCCCAGACCAAAGCTGCCCCCTCCTCCAAACCTGGCTGCCATCGGAGGCCCAAACGCGCCCTACAAAATGACACCTGCCAAGTCGGCTCTTGAGTTTGGCTTCTTGGGGAAAAGTGACTCCTTTCAAAACCAACTTGCCTGCGTCCCGTCCTGGGCTTTTGCTACAAAAATTCCATAAGGACGAGGATTCCTCCCAGACCAAAGCTGCCCCCTCCTCCAAACCTGGCTGCCATCGGAGGCCCAAACGCGCCCTACAAAATGACATCTGCCAAGTGGGCTCTTGAGTTTGGCTTTCTGGGGAAAAGTGCCTCCTTTCGGAGTCAACTTGCCTGCGGCTCATGCAGGGGTTTTGCCTACAAAAATTCCATAAGGACGAGGATTTCTCCCAGACCAAAGCTGCCCCCTCCTCCAAACCTGGCTGCCATCGGAGGCCCAAACGCGCCCTACAAAATGACACCTGCCAAGTGGGCTCTTGAGTTTGGCTTCTTGGGGAAAATTGCCTCCTTTCGGAGTCAACTTGCCGGCGGCCCATGCAGGGCTTTTGCCTACAAAAATTCCATAAGGACGAGGATTTCTCCCAGAACAAAGCTGCCCCCTCCTCCAAACCTGGCTGCCATCGGAGGCCCAAACGCGCCCTACAAAATGACATCTGCATTGTGGGTTCTTGAGTTTGGCTTCTTGGGGAAAAGTGCCTCCTTTCGGAGCCAACTTGCCTAACTTGCCTGCGGCCCGTCCTGGGCTTTTGAGTACAAAAATTCCATAAGGACGAGGATTTCTCCCAGACCAAAGCTGCCCCCTCCTCCAAACCTGGCTGCCATCGGAGGCCCAAACGCGCCCTACAAAATGACACCTGCCAAGTGGGCTCTTGAGTTTGGCTTCTTGGGGGAAAGTGCCTCCTTTCAAAGCCAACTTGCCTAACTTGCCTGCGGCCCGTCCTGGGCTTTTGCCTACAAAAATTCCAGAAGGACAAGGATTTCTCCCAGACCAAAGCTGCTCCCTCCTCCAAACCTGGCTGCCATCGGAGGCCCAAACGCGCCCTACAAAATGACATCTGCCAAGTGGGCTCTTGAGTTTGGCTTCTTGGGGAAAAGTGACTCCTTTCAAAACCAACTTGCCTGCGTCCCGTCCCGGACGTTTGCTAAAAAAATTCCATAAGGACGAGGATTCCTCCCAGACCAAAGCTGCCCCCTCCGCCAAACCTGGCTGCCATCGGAGGCCCAAACGCGCCCTACAAAATGACATCTGCCAAGCGGGCTCTTGAGTTTGGCTTCTTGGGGAAAAGTGCCTCCTTTCGGAGTCAACTTGCCGGCGGCCCATGCAGGGCTTTTGCCTCCAAAAATTCCATAAGGACGAGGATTTCTCCCAGACCAAAGCTGCCCCCTCCTCCAAACCTGGCTGCCATCGGAGGCCCAAACGCGCCCTACAAAATGACACCTGCCAAGTGGGCTCTTGAGTTTGGCTTCTTGGGGAAAAGTGCCTCCTTTCGGAGCCAACTTGCCTAACTAGCCTGCGGCCTGTGCTGGGCTTTTGCCTACAAAAATTCCATAAGGACGAGGATTACTCCCAGACCAAAGCTGCCCCCTCCTCCAAACCTGGCTGCCATCGGAGGCCCAAACGCGCCCCACAAAATGACACCTGCATTGAGGGTTCTTGAGTTTGGCTTCCTGGGGAAAAGTGCCTCCTTTCGGAGTCAACTTGCCTGCGGCCCATGCAGGGCTTTTGCCTACAAAAATTCCAGAAGGACGAGGATTTCTCCCAGACCAAAGCTGCCCCCTCCTCCAAACCTGGCTGCCATCGGAGGCCCAAACGCGCCCCACCAAATGACACCTGCATTGAGGGTTCTTGAGTTTGGCTTCCTGGGGAAAAGTGCCTCCTTTCGGAGTCAACTTGCCTGCGGCCCATGCAGGGCTTTTGCCTACAAAAATTCCAGAAGGACGAGGATTTCTCCCAGACCAAAGCTGCCCCCTCCTCCAAACCTGGCTGCCATTGGAGGCCCAAACGTGCCCTACAAAATGACACCTGCCAAGTGGGCTCTTGAGTTTGGCTTCTTGGGTGGAAGTGCCTCCTTTCAAAGCAAACTGCCTGCGGCCCGTCCTGGGCTTTTGCCTACAAAAATTCCATAAGGACGAGGATTTCTCCCAGACCAAAGCTGCCCCCTCCTCCAAACCTGGCTGCCATCGGAGGCCCAAACGCGCCCTACAAAATGACATCTGCCAAGTGGGCTCTTGAGTTTGGCTTCTTGGGGGAAAGTGCCTCCTTTCAAAGCCAACTTGCCTAACTAGCCTGCGGCCCGTGCTGGGCTTTAGACTACAAAAATTCCATAAGGACGAGGATTTCTCCCAGACCAAAGCTGCCCCCTCCTCCAAACCTGGCTGCCATCGGAGGCCCAAACGCGCCCCACAAAATGACATCTGCATTGAGGGTTCTTGAGTTTGGCTTCTTGGGGAAAAGTGCCTCCTTTCGGAGTCAACTTGCCTAACTTGCCTGCGGCCCATGTGGGGTTTTTGCCTACAAAAATTCCATAAGGACGAGGATTTCTCCCAGACCAAAGCTGCCCCCTCCTCCAAACCTGGCTGCCATCGGAGGCCCAAACGCGCCCTACAAAATGACACCTGCCAAGTGGGCTCTTGAGTTTGGCTTCTTGGGGAAAAGTGCCTCCTTTCGGAGCCAACTTGCCTAACTAGCCTGCGGCCTGTGCTGGGCTTTTGCCTACAAAAATTCCATAAGGACGAGGATTTCTCCCAGACCAAAGCTGCCCCCTCCTCCAAACCTGGCTGCCATCAGAGGCCCAAACGTGCCCTACAAAATGACATCTGCCAAGTGGGCGCTTGAGTTTGGCTTCTTGGGGAAAAGTGCCTCCTTTCGGAGCCAAATTGCCTAACTTGCCTGCGGCCCGTCCTGGGCTTTTGCCTCCAAAAATTCCAGAAGGACGAGGATTTCTCCCAGACCAAAGCTGCCCCCTCCTCCAAACCTGGCTGACATCGGAGGCCCAAACGCGCCCTACAAAATGACACCTGCCAAGTCGGCTCTTGAGTTTGGCTTCTTGGGGAAAAGTGACTCCTTTCAAAACCAACTTGCCTGAGTCCCGTCCTGGGCTTTTGCTACAAAAATTCCATAAGGACGAGGATTCCTCCCAGACCAAAGCTGCCCCCTCCTCCAAACCTGGCTGCCATCGGAGGCCCAAACGTGCCCTACAAAATGACATCTGCCAAGTGGGCTCTTGAGTTTGGCTTTCTGGGGAAAAGTGCCTCCTTTCGGAGTCAACTTGCCTGCGGCTCATGCAGGGCTTTTGCTACAAAAATTCCATAAGGACGAGGATTTCTCCCAGACCAAAGCTGCCCCCTCCTCCAAACCTGGCTGCCATCGGAGGCCCAAACGCGCCCTACAAAATGACACCTGCCAAGTGGGCTCTTGAGTTTGGCTTCTTGGGGAAAATTGCCTCCTTTCGGAGTCAACTTGCCGGCGGCCCATGCAGGGCTTTTGCCTACAAAAATTCCATAAGGACGAGGATTTCTCCCAGAACAAAGCTGCCCCCTCCTCCAAACCTGGCTGCCATCGGAGGCCCAAACGCGCCCTACAAAATGACATCTGCATTGTGGGTTCTTGAGTTTGGCTTCTTGGGGAAAAGTGCCTCCTTTCGGAGCCAACTTGCCTAACTTGCCTGCGGCCCGTCCTGGGCTTTTGAGTACAAAAATTCCATAAGGACGAGGATTTCTCCCAGACCAAAGCTGCCCCCTCCTCCAAACCTGGCTGCCATCGGAGGCCCAAACGCGCCCTACAAAATGACACCTGCCAAGTGGGCTCTTGAGTTTGGCTTCTTGGGGAAAAGTGCCTCCTTTCAAAGCCAACTTGCCTAACTTGCCTGCGGCCCGTCCTGGGCTTTTGCCTACAAAAATTCCAGAAGGACAAGGATTTCTCCCAGACCAAAGCTGCTCCCTCCTCCAAACCTGGCTGCCATCGGAGGCCCAAACGCGCCCTACAAAATGACATCTGCCAGGTGGGCTCTTGAGTTTGGCTTCTTGGGGAAAAGTGACTCCTTTCAAAACCAACTTGCCTGCGTCCCGTCCCGGACGTTTGCTAAAAAAATTCCATAAGGACGAGGATTCCTCCCAGACCAAAGCTGCCCCCTCCGCCAAACCTGGCTGCCATCGGAGGCCCAAACGCGCCCTACAAAATGACATCTGCCAAGCGGGCTCTTGAGTTTGGCTTCTTGGGGAAAAGTGCCTCCTTTCGGAGTCAACTTGCCGGCGGCCCATGCAGGGCTTTTGCCTACAAAAATTCCAGAAGGACGAGGATTTCTCCCAGACCAAAGCTGCCCCCTCCTCCAAACCTGGCTGCCATCGGAGGCCCAAACGTGCCCTACAAAATGACACCTGCCAAGTGGGCTCTTGAGTTTGGCTTCTTGGGTGGAAGTGCCTCCTTTCAAAGCCAACTTGCCTGCGTCCCGTCCTGGGCTTTTGCCTACAAAAATTCCATAAGGACGAGGATTTCTCCCAGACCAAAGCTGCCCCCTCCTCCAAACCTGGCTGCCATCGGAGGCCCAAACGCGCCCCACAAAATGACACCTGCATTGAGGGTTCTTGAGTTTGGCTTCCTGGGGAAAAGTGCCTCCTTTCGGAGTCAACTTGCCTGCGGCCCATGCAGGGCTTTTGCCTACAAAAATTCCAGAAGGACGAGGATTTCTCCCAGACCAAAGCTGCCCCCTCCTCCAAACCTGGCTGCCATCGGAGGCCCAAACGCGCCCCACCAAATGACACCTGCATTGAGGGTTCTTGAGTTTGGCTTCCTGGGGAAAAGTGCCTCCTTTCGGAGTCAACTTGCCTGCGGCCCATGCAGGGCTTTTGCCTACAAAAATTCCAGAAGGACGAGGATTTCTCCCAGACCAAAGCTGCCCCCTCCTCCAAACCTGGCTGCCATTGGAGGCCCAAACGTGCCCTACAAAATGACACCTGCCAAGTGGGCTCTTGAGTTTGGCTTCTTGGGTGGAAGTGCCTCCTTTCAAAGCAAACTGCCTGCGGCCCGTCCTGGGCTTTTGCCTACAAAAATTCCATAAGGACGAGGATTTCTCCCAGACCAAAGCTGCCCCCTCCTCCAAACCTGGCTGCCATCGGAGGCCCAAACGCGCCCTACAAAATGACATCTGCCAAGTGGGCTCTTGAGTTTGGCTTCTTGCGGAAAAGTGCCTCCTTTCAAAGCCAACTTGCCTAACTAGCCTGCGGCCCGTGCTGGGCTTTAGACTACAAAAATTCCATAAGGACGAGGATTTCTCCCAGACCAAAGCTGCCCCCTCCTCCAAACCTGGCTGCCATCGGAGGCCCAAACGCGCCCCACAAAATGACATCTGCATTGAGGGTTCTTGAGTTTGGCTTCTTGGGGAAAAGTGCCTCCTTTCGGAGTCAACTTGCCTAACTTGCCTGCGGCCCATGTGGGGTTTTTGCCTACAAAAATTCCATAAGGACGAGGATTTCTCCCAGACCAAAGCTGCCCCCTCCTCCAAACCTGGCTGCCATCGGAGGCCCAAACGCGCCCTACAAAATGACACCTGCCAAGTCGGCTCTTGAGTTTGGCTTCTTGGGGAAAAGTGACTCCTTTCAAAACCAACTTGCCTGCGTCCCGTCCTGGGCTTTTGCTACAAAAATTCCATAAGGACGAGGATTCCTCCCAGACCAAAGCTGCCCCCTCCTCCAAACCTGGCTGCCATCGGAGGCCCAAACGCGCCCTACAAAATGACATCTGCCAAGTGGGCTCTTGAGTTTGGCTTTCTGGGGAAAAGTGCCTCCTTTCGGAGTCAACTTGCCTGCGGCTCATGCAGGGGTTTTGCCTACAAAAATTCCATAAGGACGAGGATTTCTCCCAGACCAAAGCTGCCCCCTCCTCCAAACCTGGCTGCCATCGGAGGCCCAAACGCGCCCTACAAAATGACACCTGCCAAGTGGGCTCTTGAGTTTGGCTTCTTGGGGAAAATTGCCTCCTTTCGGAGTCAACTTGCCGGCGGCCCATGCAGGGCTTTTGCCTACAAAAATTCCATAAGGACGAGGATTTCTCCCAGAACAAAGCTGCCCCCTCCTCCAAACCTGGCTGCCATCGGAGGCCCAAACGCGCCCTACAAAATGACATCTGCATTGTGGGTTCTTGAGTTTGGCTTCTTGGGGAAAAGTGCCTCCTTTCGGAGCCAACTTGCCTAACTTGCCTGCGGCCCGTCCTGGGCTTTTGAGTACAAAAATTCCAGAAGGACGAGGATTTCTCCCAGACCAAAGCTGCCCCCTCCTCCAAACCTGGCTGCCATCGGAGGCCCAAACGCGCCCTACAAAATGACACCTGCCAAGTGGGCTCTTGAGTTTGGCTTCTTGGGGGAAAGTGCCTCCTTTCGGAGCCAACTTGCCTAACTTGCCTGCGGCCCGTCCTGGGCTTTTGCCTACAAAAATTCCAGAAGGACAAGGATTTCTCCCAGACCAAAGCTGCTCCCTCCTCCAAACCTGGCTGCCATCGGAGGCCCAAACGCGCCCTACAAAATGACATCTGCCAAGTGGGCTCTTGAGTTTGGCTTCTTGGGGAAAAGTGACTCCTTTCAAAACCAACTTGCCTGCGTCCCGTCCCGGACGTTTGCTAAAAAAATTCCATAAGGACGAGGATTCCTCCCAGACCAAAGCTGCCCCCTCCGCCAAACCTGGCTGCCATCGGAGGCCCAAACGCGCCCTACAAAATGACATCTGCCAAGCGGGCTCTTGAGTTTGGCTTCTTGGGGAAAAGTGCCTCCTTTCGGAGTCAACTTGCCGGCGGCCCATGCAGGGCTTTTGCCTCCAAAAATTCCATAAGGACGAGGATTTCTCCCAGACCAAAGCTGCCCCCTCCTCCAAACCTGGCTGCCATCGGAGGCCCAAACGCGCCCTACAAAATGACACCTGCCAAGTGGGCTCTTGAGTTTGGCTTCTTGGGGAAAAGTGCCTCCTTTCGGAGCCAACTTGCCTAACTAGCCTGCGGCCTGTGCTGGGCTTTTGCCTACAAAAATTCCATAAGGACGAGGATTTCTCCCAGACCAAAGCTGCCCCCTCCTCCAAACCTGGCTGCCATCGGAGGCCCAAACGCGCCCCACAAAATGACACCTGCATTGAGGGTTCTTGAGTTTGGCTTCCTGGGGAAAAGTGCCTCCTTTCGGAGTCAACTTGCCTGCGGCCCATGCAGGGCTTTTGCCTACAAAAATTCCAGAAGGACGAGGATTTCTCCCAGACCAAAGCTGCCCCCTCCTCCAAACCTGGCTGCCATCGGAGGCCCAAACGCGCCCCACCAAATGACACCTGCATTGAGGGTTCTTGAGTTTGGCTTTCTGGGGAAAAGTGCCTCCTTTCGGAGTCAACTTGCCTGCGGCCCATGCAGGGCTTTTGCCTACAAAAATTCCAGAAGGACGAGGATTTCTCCCAGACCAAAGCTGCCCCCTCCTCCAAACCTGGCTGCCATTGGAGGCCCAAACGTGCCCTACAAAATGACACCTGCCAAGTGGGCTCTTGAGTTTGGCTTCTTGGGTGGAAGTGCCTCCTTTCAAAGCAAACTGCCTGCGGCCCGTCCTGGGCTTTTGCCTACAAAAATTCCATAAGGACGAGGATTTCTCCCAGACCAAAGCTGCCCCCTCCTCCAAACCTGGCTGCCATCGGAGGCCCAAACGCGCCCTACAAAATGACATCTGCCAAGTGGGCTCTTGAGTTTGGCTTCTTGCGGAAAAGTGCCTCCTTTCAAAGCCAACTTGCCTAACTAGCCTGCGGCCCGTGCTGGGCTTTAGACTACAAAAATTCCATAAGGACGAGGATTTCTCCCAGACCAAAGCTGCCCCCTCCTCCAAACCTGGCTGCCATCGGAGGCCCAAACGCGCCCCACAAAATGACATCTGCATTGAGGGTTCTTGAGTTTGGCTTCTTGGGGAAAAGTGCCTCCTTTCGGAGCCAACTTGCCTAACTTGCCTGCGGCCCATGTGGGGTTTTTGCCTACAAAAATTCCATAAGGACGAGGATTTCTCCCAGACCAAAGCTGCCCCCTCCTCCAAACCTGGCTGCCATCGGAGGCCCAAACGCGCCCTACAAAATGACACCTGCCAAGTGGGCTCTTGAGTTTGGCTTCTTGGGGAAAAGTGCCTCCTTTCGGAGCCAACTTGCCTAACTAGCCTGCGGCCTGTGCTGGGCTTTTGCCTACAAAAATTCCATAAGGACGAGGATTTCTCCCAGACCAAAGCTGCCCCCTCCTCCAAACCTGGCTGCCATCAGAGGCCCAAACGCGCCCTACAAAATGACATCTGCCAAGTGGGCTCTTGAGTTTGGCTTCTTGGGGAAAAGTGCCTCCTTTCGGAGCCAAATTGCCTAACTTGCCTGCGGCCCGTCCTGGGCTTTTGCCTCCAAAAATTCCAGAAGGACGAGGATTTCTCCCAGACCAAAGCTGCCCCCTCCTCCAAACCTGGCTGCCATCGGAGGCCCAAACGTGCCCTACAAAATGACACCTGCCAAGTGGGCTCTTGAGTTTGGCTTCTTGGGTGGAAGTGCCTCCTTTCAAAGCCAACTTGCCTAACTTGCCTGCGGCCCATGTGGGGTTTTTGCCTCCAAAAATTCCATAAGGACGAGGATTTCTCCCAGACCAAAGCTGCCCCCTCCTCCAAACCTGGCTGACATCGGAGGCCCAAACGCGCCCTACAAAATGACACCTGCCAAGTCGGCTCTTGAGTTTGGCTTCTTGGGGAAAAGTGACTCCTTTCAAAACCAACTTGCCTGAGTCCCGTCCTGGGCTTTTGCTACAAAAATTCCATAAGGACGAGGATTCCTCCCAGACCAAAGCTGCCCCCTCCTCCAAACCTGGCTGCCATCGGAGGCCCAAACGTGCCCTACAAAATGACATCTGCCAAGTGGGCTCTTGAGTTTGGCTTTCTGGGGAAAAGTGCCTCCTTTCGGAGTCAACTTGCCTGCGGCTCATGCAGGGCTTTTGCTACAAAAATTCCATAAGGACGAGGATTTCTCCCAGACCAAAGCTGCCCCCTCCTCCAAACCTGGCTGCCATCGGAGGCCCAAACGCGCCCTACAAAATGACACCTGCCAAGTGGGCTCTTGAGTTTGGCTTCTTGGGGAAAATTGCCTCCTTTCGGAGTCAACTTGCCGGCGGCCCATGCAGGGCTTTTGCCTACAAAAATTCCATAAGGACGAGGATTTCTCCCAGAACAAAGCTGCCCCCTCCTCCAAACCTGGCTGCCATCGGAGGCCCAAACGCGCCCTACAAAATGACATCTGCATTGTGGGTTCTTGAGTTTGGCTTCTTGGGGAAAAGTGCCTCCTTTCGGAGCCAACTTGCCTAACTTGCCTGCGGCCCGTCCTGGGCTTTTGAGTACAAAAATTCCATAAGGACGAGGATTTCTCCCAGACCAAAGCTGCCCCCTCCTCCAAACCTGGCTGCCATCGGAGGCCCAAACGCGCCCTACAAAATGACACCTGCCAAGTGGGCTCTTGAGTTTGGCTTCTTGGGGAAAAGTGCCTCCTTTCAAAGCCAACTTGCCTAACTTGCCTGCGGCCCGTCCTGGGCTTTTGCCTACAAAAATTCCAGAAGGACAAGGATTTCTCCCAGACCAAAGCTGCTCCCTCCTCCAAACCTGGCTGCCATCGGAGGCCCAAACGCGCCCTACAAAATGACATCTGCCAGGTGGGCTCTTGAGTTTGGCTTCTTGGGGAAAAGTGACTCCTTTCAAAACCAACTTGCCTGCGTCCCGTCCCGGACGTTTGCTAAAAAAATTCCATAAGGACGAGGATTCCTCCCAGACCAAAGCTGCCCCCTCCGCCAAACCTGGCTGCCATCGGAGGCCCAAACGCGCCCTACAAAATGACATCTGCCAAGCGGGCTCTTGAGTTTGGCTTCTTGGGGAAAAGTGCCTCCTTTCGGAGTCAACTTGCCGGCGGCCCATGCAGGGCTTTTGCCTACAAAAATTCCAGAAGGACGAGGATTTCTCCCAGACCAAAGCTGCCCCCTCCTCCAAACCTGGCTGCCATCGGAGGCCCAAACGTGCCCTACAAAATGACACCTGCCAAGTGGGCTCTTGAGTTTGGCTTCTTGGGTGGAAGTGCCTCCTTTCAAAGCCAACTTGCCTGCGTCCCGTCCTGGGCTTTTGCCTCCAAAAATTCCATAAGGACGAGGATTTCTCCCAGACCAAAGCTGCCCCCTCCTCCAAACCTGGCTGCCATCGGAGGCCCAAACGCGCCCCACAAAATGACACCTGCATTGAGGGTTCTTGAGTTTGGCTTCCTGGGGAAAAGTGCCTCCTTTCGGAGTCAACTTGCCTGCGGCCCATGCAGGGCTTTTGCCTACAAAAATTCCAGAAGGACGAGGATTTCTCCCAGACCAAAGCTGCCCCCTCCTCCAAACCTGGCTGCCATCGGAGGCCCAAACGCGCCCCACCAAATGACACCTGCATTGAGGGTTCTTGAGTTTGGCTTCCTGGGGAAAAGTGCCTCCTTTCGGAGTCAACTTGCCTGCGGCCCATGCAGGGCTTTTGCCTACAAAAATTCCAGAAGGACGAGGATTTCTCCCAGACCAAAGCTGCCCCCTCCTCCAAACCTGGCTGCCATTGGAGGCCCAAACGTGCCCTACAAAATGACACCTGCCAAGTGGGCTCTTGAGTTTGGCTTCTTGGGTGGAAGTGCCTCCTTTCAAAGCAAACTGCCTGCGGCCCGTCCTGGGCTTTTGCCTACAAAAATTCCATAAGGACGAGGATTTCTCCCAGACCAAAGCTGCCCCCTCCTCCAAACCTGGCTGCCATCGGAGGCCCAAACGCGCCCCACAAAATGACATCTGCATTGAGGGTTCTTGAGTTTGGCTTCTTGGGGAAAAGTGCCTCCTTTCGGAGTCAACTTGCCTAACTTGCCTGCGGCCCATGTGGGGTTTTTGCCTACAAAAATTCCATAAGGACGAGGATTTCTCCCAGACCAAAGCTGCCCCCTCCTCCAAACCTGGCTGCCATCGGAGGCCCAAACGCGCCCTACAAAATGACACCTGCCAAGTGGGCTCTTGAGTTTGGCTTCTTGGGGAAAAGTGCCTCCTTTCGGAGCCAACTTGCCTAACTAGCCTGCGGCCTGTGCTGGGCTTTTGCCTACAAAAATTCCATAAGGACGAGGATTTCTCCCAGACCAAAGCTGCCCCCTCCTCCAAACCTGGCTGCCATCAGAGGCCCAAACGCGCCCTACAAAATGACATCTGCCAAGTGGGCTCTTGAGTTTGGCTTCTTGGGGAAAAGTGCCTCCTTTCGGAGCCAAATTGCCTAACTTGCCTGCGGCCCGTCCTGGGCTTTTGCCTCCAAAAATTCCAGAAGGACGAGGATTTCTCCCAGACCAAAGCTGCCCCCTCCTCCAAACCTGGCTGCCATCGGAGGCCCAAACGTGCCCTACAAAATGACACCTGCCAAGTGGGCTCTTGAGTTTGGCTTCTTGGGTGGAAGTGCCTCCTTTCAAAGCCAACTTGCCTAACTTGCCTGCGGCCCATGTGGGGTTTTTGCCTCCAAAAATTCCATAAGGACGAGGATTTCTCCCAGACCAAAGCTGCCCCCTCCTCCAAACCTGGCTGACATCGGAGGCCCAAACGCGCCCTACAAAATGACACCTGCCAAGTCGGCTCTTGAGTTTGGCTTCTTGGGGAAAAGTGACTCCTTTCAAAACCAACTTGCCTGAGTCCCGTCCTGGGCTTTTGCTACAAAAATTCCATAAGGACGAGGATTCCTCCCAGACCAAAGCTGCCCCCTCCTCCAAACCTGGCTGCCATCGGAGGCCCAAACGTGCCCTACAAAATGACATCTGCCAAGTGGGCTCTTGAGTTTGGCTTTCTGGGGAAAAGTGCCTCCTTTCGGAGTCAACTTGCCGGCGGCCCATGCAGGGCTTTTGCCTACAAAAATTCCATAAGGACGAGGATTTCTCCCAGAACAAAGCTGCCCCCTCCTCCAAACCTGGCTGCCATCGGAGGCCCAAACGCGCCCTACAAAATGACATCTGCATTGTGGGTTCTTGAGTTTGGCTTCTTGGGGAAAAGTGCCTCCTTTCGGAGCCAACTTGCCTAACTTGCCTGCGGCCCGTCCTGGGCTTTTGAGTACAAAAATTCCATAAGGACGAGGATTTCTCCCAGACCAAAGCTGCCCCCTCCTCCAAACCTGGCTGCCATCGGAGGCCCAAACGCGCCCTACAAAATGACACCTGCCAAGTGGGCTCTTGAGTTTGGCTTCTTGGGGAAAAGTGCCTCCTTTCGGAGCCAACTTGCCTAACTTGCCTGCGGCCCGTCCTGGGCTTTTGCCTACAAAAATTCCAGAAGGACAAGGATTTCTCCCAGACCAAAGCTGCTCCCTCCTCCAAACCTGGCTGCCATCGGAGGCCCAAACGCGCCCTACAAAATGACATCTGCCAGGTGGGCTCTTGAGTTTGGCTTCTTGGGGAAAAGTGACTCCTTTCAAAACCAACTTGCCTGCGTCCCGTCCCGGACGTTTGCTAAAAAAATTCCATAAGGACGAGGATTCCTCCCAGACCAAAGCTGCCCCCTCCGCCAAACCTGGCTGCCATCGGAGGCCCAAACGCGCCCTACAAAATGACATCTGCCAAGCGGGCTCTTGAGTTTGGCTTCTTGGGGAAAAGTGCCTCCTTTCGGAGTCAACTTGCCGGCGGCCCATGCAGGGCTTTTGCCTACAAAAATTCCAGAAGGACGAGGATTTCTCCCAGACCAAAGCTGCCCCCTCCTCCAAACCTGGCTGCCATCGGAGGCCCAAACGTGCCCTACAAAATGACACCTGCCAAGTGGGCTCTTGAGTTTGGCTTCTTGGGTGGAAGTGCCTCCTTTCAAAGCCAACTTGCCTGCGTCCCGTCCTGGGCTTTTGCCTAAAAAAATTCCATAAGGACGAGGATTTCTCCCAGACCAAAGCTGCCCCCTCCTCCAAACCTGGCTGCCATCGGAGGCCCAAACGTGCCCCACAAAATGACATCTGCATTGAGGGTTCTTGAGTTTGGCTTCTTGGGGAAAAGTGCCTCCTTTCGGAGTCAACTTGCCTAACTTGCCTGCGGCCCATGTCGGGTTTTTGCCTACAAAAATTCCATAAGGACGAGGATTTCTCCCAGACCAAAGCTGCCCCCTCCTCCAAACCTGGCTGCCATCGGAGGCCCAAACGCGCCCTACAAAATGACACCTGCCAAGTCGGCTCTTGAGTTTGGCTTCTTGGGGAAAAGTGACTCTTTCAAAACCAACTTGCCTGCGTCCCGTCCTGGGCTTTTGCTACAAAAATTCCATAAGGACGAGGATTCCTCCCAGACCAAAGCTGCCCCCTCCTCCAAACCTGGCTGCCATCGGAGGCCCAAACGCGCCCTACAAAATGACATCTGCCAAGTGGGCTCTTGAGTTTGGCTTTCTGGGGAAAAGTGCCTCCTTTCGGAGTCAACTTGCCTGCGTCCCGTCCTGGGCTTTTGCTACAAAAATTCCATAAGGACGAGGATTCCTCCCAGACCAAAGCTGCCCCCTCCTCCAAACCTGGCTGCCATCGGAGGCCCAAACGCGCCCTACAAAATGACATCTGCCAAGTGGGCTCTTGAGTTTGGCTTTCTGGGGAAAAGTGCCTCCTTTCGGAGTCAACTTGCCTGCGGCCCGTCCTGGGCTTTTGCCTCCAAAAATTCCATAAGGACGAGGATTTCTCCCAGACCAAAGCTGCCCCCTCCTCCAAACCTGGCTGCCATCGGAGGCCCAAACGCGCCCTACAAAATGACACCTGCCAAGTGGGCTCTTGAGTTTGGCTTCTTGGGGAAAATTGCCTCCTTTCGGAGTCAACTTGCCGGCGGCCCATGCAGGGCTTTTACCTACAAAAATTCCATAAGGACGAGGATTTCTCCCAGAA